>NC_064304.1:29984158-30290024 GCF_023373825.1 Bactrocera dorsalis | reverse complement strand
GGTTTAAAATTATTATTAATTTGGCGTAAATTATTTGAACAACTGTAGAATGGTATATTATTCGATTTCAAACTTTACATCATTAAAGGGAAAAAACTGATGATGAAGTAAATAAAAAAAAAATAATATTATTGTTAATGAACAGTGTTGTTATTTTCTAATAATTATATAAGTTATAATATATTGAATAAATCTTAACAAATATATATACATTTTAAAAAATATTACCAAAAATTCGAGCTCAAGGAGTCATAGCTTTCAGTTTTTGGTTAGTTATTTCTTGTCGAGGGTACGCTATCTAGAAATTCAAGTCGAGAAATAAAAAAATCGATGCTTTGTTATATTTTGAAAGTTTAACTATTCAAGAATATGTCAATAAGGGGATTTTTCAAAAATTCAAAATCTTTTCGGAGTTATAAAAAGTATTTTTCAAAACGATACCCAAGATTTCGCAGGTGCTACTAGCCGATCAACCAGAAAATTTGATAATGTCTTCTTTATAGACTTGGCTATGTCTGAAACTAGAGAAATCACCAGTTTTAATTTTTTAATATTTACAAAAAAAATCTAAACCGTTAACAAAGGTGGTACAGAAATTGTTTTTCTCTTCAAGCAGTCGCCGTTTCGTGAACATTTTTTACAGAAATAATTTTTTTGGCTTCCTATTGCTGGGAGCATTTAATTGTGGGTATGGTCACGTACCAATTTTTTGAGACCCCTCTGGTTAACGGTTGTTTGTATCACTTAAAAATAATAAATAATGAGTTGAAATTCGGGTGACTGTTTTGCCTTTCCGTTTGTCAATCTTTCCGTGCAAGCCATAACTTGAGTAAAAATGGTGATGTCTTGATGAACTTCATATGTTCCTTGGTGCCTAAGAGAGGTCGCTATTGCAGATGGGCGTAATAAGACAACTGTAACGCTCGCTATATTAATGTAAATTAAGGTGATAACAGGAATTTTACTTAGTACACAGGATTGCAGTAGCTAGGGAGACATTTATAAAAAGTGAGCAAAAACTAAATCAACTAAGCTTCCTGAAAAAAGGGTTCTTTAGCGTTTTTTTCATAAACTGTGAAAATGTGTAAAATCAGATACATAATTATCATACCCACTCTCATATAACGATTATTTGAAAACTATTAAAAGTTTGTCTATTGTCTGAATATATGTATGTCACAAGCCTTCATAGGTTTGGGCGTAAAAATTGCAAAAAGGCGATTACACCGCCCCACCTTTAGCTGAAATCCTATACCTCAGGAACAACTTAACTAATTTCAACCAAATTCTGTTTGTGAGGTTACCTAAACTTTCCTCTAATACGCTGTGAAAATTGGATGATAACCACGCTTAGTTCCCATACAATAAACTTTTTAATCACATCTGTTTCTTTCACTTTACAGTATACAAATCAGACATCAATAAGTTATCAGAATAAATCTAGCGCACAAAAATTGTTGAAAGCGGAAAATAACTTTTTAAGGATCCAAAACTCTGAACATGTGGACACTAGTGAATATGGCTAAATTTTTACCGAAAATATCGGTCAAGAATTGAACATTTTTGTGACGACAAAATGTACTTGTGGCAAAAATGTATAAACTCGTGATTTTCTTTAGACCCCATATACTTATTATAAAGATTTTCAAATTTCCGGTTGACGGTCGATTGGCCAGCAAAATCGTTGCCGCATCAAACATTTGAAAGAGATAATCTTCAAAAAATGAATGCCAAATAATGAACTTTTGAATGATAATAAGTATTTTCCATAAAATTTAAAATTTCTGCGTAATTTCTTTAAAAAAGTAGGAAACCTCACATCATCGTAGACATGAAACAAAATTCAATAAATAATAGTATTTTTTATAAAGAAAAACTGAAAATTTATTTTCACAAAAACAAAAAAAGCAACTTAAATCGATTCATTGACAGGCATTGAAATGATTCAAATTCGTTATTTGAATTTCAGCTTCGAACAAAAGCTACCAAATAATGATCAAAATGAACAAAAATAATTTTGTAATAATATTAACAATAACAAAATTAAACCGTTTGGTACACAATATAATTAATTCGAATAAACAATGCAAATATAAATAACAAACATTAACTAGGGTGGCGTGTGGTGATGACATAAAGTTTGAAAGCAAACATCCGCATTAAAAAGGCATACACAAATAAATAAATTCGTTTACAAAACCTTGCAATTGTGTTGGAAAATGTTCAATTTTCAATACTAAAGTAAAAACTGATTTTTCCACCAATTATGTACCTAAATGTAAATAAATATGTAAATTCTGTAGAAAATGATCATCTTAAGATAGCTTATTTACAAATAGTTATTTGGTAAACTACAAACATAATTGCTAAACTAATTAGAAATGATTAATTTCTAAAACATAGCAAGCCTTAAGAGTGTCCTTAGTAATTAGAGTTAGACTTAGAGCGAACAAATGGAAAACTTAATGGAACAGTTCAGCTTTTAGAAAGCAGCTAAGTTAGTGTATGTACATATGTATAAGCTTAAAATTAAATCTGCAAACAGTTGATATGTTACACGAGTACTTGTTCTTTTTGTTGTCTGTATGTATTATATGTATGTATATATACAATGCAGCAATTGGCAGCTCACTAGTTACCTAAAAACCTAAAAGTTATCATTAAATTTGCAGCTCAACTCAAATGAGTGCCTCAATGCGTTTCAAAAGACAAAAAAAAAAAATATTAATAATGTCCCTAAAAACTATACAATATTTACAGTAAATGATAAACTACATTTTGTGTTTGCTTACAATTAGGTCTAACAAAAATCATAAAGAAGAAACAAAAAAAAAGAGATAATAGTAAAAGAAAGTAGGTTTGTAACTAAATTAATTTACACACTATTCAATTGGTTATATGTCGATATATGGTATATATAGATATACGAGTATAGTATATGTAGATATAGGTTTGTGTGATAAGCTAGTTCAACTAGCAACTTAACAATTCCATTGAGTTTTTGGCTTAACGCTAGCAAAGCACGGCTTAAAAAATAGATTGTTGCTGATTTTGTTGTTGTTGTTGGTGTTGTAATTGCTGGTTCAGCTGAAACATGGGTTGTGGCGATGTGCGGTTTTGGCGTTGTTGTTGATGCTGATGTTGCTGCTGCTGCAATTGATTCAAGCGCTGCATGTGAGAGTTGGTTTGTTGTTGCTGCGCATGCTCCAACTGAAAGCCGCCACCATTCAGATGATTCTGATGAGCATGCGCCTGTTGCTGCTGATGTTGATGTTGTTGCGATTGTGGTGGCGTATGCTGCGAGTGCAATTGCGGTTGTTGTTGTTGTTGCTGTGGCTGTGGTGTCGAGCTCAAGGAAGACAAGGAAGCTGTGGAGGACGCCGGCCCAATCCCCACTAACATTTGCGACTTGGAGTTTCTCGTGAGCGGCTTATGATTCTTGACGCCGTCGGAGGAATGTTGCCACTGCCAGCAGGCGCGACAAAAGTATCTGATATTAAATCAAAAAATCAAAAAAGTCAAAATTAATAAAATATATTAAATGTTCTCAAAAAAATGTATTAGAAAATAATTATGGAAAAAATAATGTATAAAAAAATATTTGTAAGGAAATATGCTTTTTTCTGTTTAATACTTGAATACTTGAATACTCTTTATATAATATCTTGATTATTTTTCGAAATTACATTTTTTTTAATTTTAACTCACCTAAAGCACGACAATTCGCGACAGAAGTAAGGTCCATGCTGCACACCACAGATAGAGCAGAGCGAGTCTTCGAGATATGGATCCACCTGCACTTTTTTTGTGAACTTAGACGTGCGTATTTCGATAAATGCCGCCGAAACCGCCTTCATGTACGAGCGATTGTTGTTGAAAGTAACGCGTCCGGAACCAATGGGATACTTGTATTTGTCGGTATCAATACCTTGAAACAAAATAGTGTGTATTACATTAGTTGATAATTGTCATGGAAAGGAAATGACAAGTATAAATTTTCTTAAACCTCAAAAACTGAAGGGCGGACGTGGCTAAATAGCTTCAGCTTATCTGCTGATAATTTATAAAGGATGATCTATTTCGAGGTTCCACACTTTTTTAACGAAAAATCACAGAAACTTCAAATTGAATGTGGAATGTTTTTTATCATTCGAAAGAATATTCTTTGGCATTTAGTTTTTAAAGATTATCTCTTTCAAATGTTGGCTGCGGATATGTCTCCCAAAAGTTGAGTCAAGCGCGAATCACCATTGATGGTTACGGTTTCTTTATTTTCGAAGAAAAATGGGCCGATGATTCCCCAAACCAAAATCAGCACCATACAGTGACTCGTGCTGGGTGCATTGGCTTCTCGACGATTACGTGCGGGTTTTCTGTGCCCCAAATGCGACAATTCTGCCAAATTAACCATCGAGGTGGAAACGAGCGTCCGAAGAGAAAGATTTTTCGTAAAAATTACCATCCTCGGTCAAACGATCTTCTGAAGACCAATTTCGGTAGACAGTAATGAATAGCGACAATTTCGTAAATTATAGACTTTTTACTGAAAAATAGATATAATTCAAATTAAAAACGTTAGATGACCCACCATATAATAGGTTTCTCTTATAGTAGTCTTATGTCTACGGTTCCGAAAACTGAGCATCATCATGTCGGAAAACTCAGAGATTCGATAGCGCTATATGGCAAAAGGACTGTTTTTTCTGGTTATTGGACCAAACTAATTATTTATTGATGTAGTCCCTAGTAAAAAAGAAAGTTCTCCGTCACAAGACGTTCTCGACCTAATATCTCCACAGTTCTTAAAGGTCAGCTGGCTAGTGATCTGAAAATTTTGTTGTGAGATTGATTGATTATGAAGTTTTGTGGAAAAGTGGTTTGAAAGTTTTTAACCTTGATTAGAAAATACATTATTCATTTCGAATTTTGTACTTATGGCTATCACGACTGTGTCTTAGGGCGACCATAGATCTAATTTTCTACAAACACCAGACCTTAGACTATTATCTTGACGTACATACATATTTCCACATTACTCAAATTTGAAATAATTTACTATGTACTGTAAATGTGGTCTAAAGAAATGGTTTTTTGCATAAATAGAAATCGTGAACATTTTCCTCTTATGCTCACTTTTAAGGGCGACGTTAGCTCCATATTAAGTTTTGAAATAAATATGGACCATTGATGTTTTCAAGGAGGACTTTTCGAATAAGACAATTTCCATATAGGGCACTCTATCTACTATAAAACACTATACTAACGGGTGATTTTTTTGAGGTTAGGATTTTCATGCATTAGTATTTGACAGATCACGTGGGATTTCAGACATGGTGTCAAAGAGAAAGATGCTCAGTATGCTTTGACATTTCATGAATAGACTTACTAACGAGCAACGCTTGCAAATCATTGAATTTTACCAAAATCAGTGTTCGGTTCGAAATGTGTTTTATCGACAAATTTTGTTCAGCGATGAGGCTCATTTCTGGTTGAATGGCTACGTAAATAAGCAAAATTGCCGCATTTGGGGTGAAGAGCAACCAGAAGCCGTTCAAGAACTGCCCATGCATCCCGAAAAATGTTTGGTGTGGTTTGTACGCTGGTGGAATCATTGGACCGTATTTTTTCAAAGATGCTGTTGGACGCAACGTTACGGTGAATGGCGATCGCTATCGTTCGATGCTAACAAACTTTTTGTTGCCAAAAATGGAAGAACTGAACTTGGTTGACATGTGGTTTCAACAAGATGGCGCTACATGCCACACAGCTCGCGATTCTATGGCCATTTTGAGGGAAAACTTCGGACAACAATTCATCTCAAGAAATGGACCCGTAAGTTGGCCACCAAGATCATGCGATTTAACGCCTTTAGACTATTTTTTGTGGGGCTACGTCAAGTCTAAAGTCTACAGAAATAAGCCAGCAACTATTCCAGCTTTGGAAGACAACATTTCCGAAGAAATTCGGGCTATTCCGGCCGAAATGCTCGAAAAAGTTGCCCAAAATTGGACTTTCCGAATGGACCACTTAAGACGCAGCCGCGGTCAACATTTAAATGAAATTATCTTCAAACAGTAAATGTCATGAACCAATCTAACGTTTCAAATAAAGAACCGATGAGATTTTGCAAATTTTATGCGTTTTTTTAAAAAAAAGTTATCAAGCTCTTAAAAAATCACCCTTTATATGATATTGGCTCTTACTGCATTACAGCGATTGACTAATTTGCTATTGCCATTTGTGGCAGCGGCTTGATATTAGTTGAGAAGTAACTATACAAGTTAAGTAGGCTCTGAAAAATAGGGTTTCTATAGCTTGACAACGACTTATTTATGTGCACATCTAACAATTTCAAACTTTTGAAAATGTCCATTTTTAGTCATGTTGCAATTAAAATTCTTTACTCACATAATAAACTACACATAAAATTTTAAATGTTTTATAAAAATATAGCGTAAAAGGTAAATAATCTCACCTGCATATAGCACGCCATCGAAGAGGTCATCCATTATCTTTGCGAGGCCCTCTGCGGTGAGCTTGCCATGCAATGCGCCTACAAATACGGTTTTGGTTGGATCTAATTTCTGCGACGTAGACTTGACAAAATTTGAATCGGCGATAATCCAAGGAATGACCTCAACCTAAACAAAAGAAAAAGAGTTTATAATAATTTAAAATTAGCTGATCGAAGCAAAGCTTTTTTAAAAGCTGAATAACTTACGTCCTTGGCTTTGATACGTCGAGAAGAAATCTTGAAGTAATAAATCCCACCACTCTGTGAGTCATCGACTTGTAAAACGCAGGCGGATAGTAGAGCCTTCACTTGTTTGTCGGATTCAAAGATTATGTAGACATAACCTTTCGGTTGCGCCGCTTGTTGCTCTTTGCCGGGCCACTCGACTCTGTGGAAAATTAAAACGGTCCCATACTCTGCTGAAAAGAAGAAGCACTGATGTATACTTTACCTAATTTGTCCAAATGGCTTGAATATCTGTATCAGCGATTGTTCGCTTATGTCCCAGGGTATGCCGCCGAGAAACACTTTAGGCGAGTAATTTAACATGCGGTGCGAACGCGGCGGCAACTGCCCGCTCCAAGTGCAAGTGGCATCATAGAGTGCGGCCGAACTGCGATAGAACTTTGCAACGCGGTCCAAATGCGCATCTGCGGCGGCGGCCGACTGCGGTAGCGCTTGTGGCTGTGGCAAGCCCTTGAACTGGTTCATGCCATTGCTATAGCCCTGCAGCAAGTGATTGAGCAGTGGCACCTGTTGCGACTGTGCCTGCAATAGCTTGAGCGTGTTGAATGCCTGCATATTTTGCAGCTTTGACAGTTCCAAATCGACAGCGGTGAGTGCATCGAAGTTCTGCAATTGCTGTTCGTCGAAGAGATTTGTGGTAAAGCTCGACATACCGTTATTGCCATTCCCCAGATTGCCCAGAGAGGTAGTAGATGTTTGCTGCTGCTGTTGTTGCCCGAACGGCAATGACTGCTCGAAATGCAGTGATGATGGCAGCTGTTGCGGCTGCGTTGACAGCTGTGTTAGTTGTTGTTGCGACAATTGCGATGACAGTTGCTGCTGCTGTTGCAGTGCCATTTGCGAGTCATTATTGTCTGCCACAGAGAGCAGGTTCTGTTGCGATTATAAGGTAGTAAAATTTAAGAAAAAATTTTCCATTAATAAATTTTTTACTGGGTTGTGGCAACTTACGATCATATCTATCAAATTGTGCTCCACATTGGATTGATTGCTGTTCTGACTCTCCGGCGAGTTCGAGCGACTATTCGAGAGACAACCACCAATGCCGTTGCCCACGAAATTATTTTGATACATCAACGGTATCGAATCAACCGATAGACCATTGGCGCTCGATGAGTTGCTGCCATCGCTACAATTTCAAATTACAACGAAAAAAGAGAATAATTTTCAAATATTATTTCCGATAAGATGCCGTTTGAGCAATACGTGTATATGAAATGTTAAAATATTTATTTTAAAAAAGTTAAAAGTGAGCTTTACCTGACTAAAGGTGAATTGAGAAAAGAGCGATTGTAAATAGTGGTGGGCGTACTTGGCGATAAAGGTGCAGAACAATCGAAGCTGATGTTTCTTTGAAATACCTTAAGTGGTGTGTTATTTTGTGCAACATTTTCAAACTAAAATCAAATTCGTTTCCATTTCATTTAAAGAAAAAAGTAGAAGAACATACAACAAGAAAAGGAAAATAAACAATAAATGTATTAAAATGAAAAATCAAAATCCATAATAGTCAATAATAGTTGGAGGAGAGTTTTTCAGCGCAAAAAGGCAGAGACAAAATTATTAAATGCATTATTTTATGTTAGTATGTTTTTTATTTATAAACTACTTTTTTTAACGATTTGAAATAACCACAACATTATATTTGTAAATTAATGCATACATATATTAAATAAAATATGAGCTAAGTGTCTATTTTGATCTAGGTGTCTGTCACTAAAATTTTTTGTGTCTAATCCTTGATGGATCCTTCGAATTTTTCACAGATTTCCGTTTCAGGACAGTGAATAGATGCTGGTTGGAATATACAGTAAGATTAATGAATCCATTGTGTTATTTCAAATCTGACTAAATCTTCCACTTTCACTTAGCTTCTAAAATTTTTAATGTGTTCTTACTGACCGATCCAAGTTTTTTGAAGGAATCTTTTTATTTGTGAAAGATATTATAGTTTCGGTGCACTCATGCAACCGGTACTCATGCAACCTGTTGCTACAGAGTATAATAGTTTTGTTCACCTAACGGTTCTTTGTACAGGGAGAAGTAATAGGACTGAGTCGATTTAAAAGAATTCATTGAACTAATCGTTACAATTCTTTAAACACTTTAAAATAGGCTTCTTCTGCATTGATGTAGCGTTGCCAACGTGATTTCCAAGCATTGAAGGCGTGACGGATGGCGTTTTCCGGAATAGCCTTGAGAGCCGAGGTGCATGCTGCTTGGATCCCTTTCCAACGGCCTTTTGAGCAAAGAAACAAAAAGTCCAGGGGGGGACATATCTTGGCTGTGGCGTAGCTGCGGAAGTGTTAGGATGCCGGCCTTGGTTAGGTAGCTGTTCACAAGACAGACGGTGTAAGCCGAGCCGTTGTCGTTGACTCGGCTACGATGTCTTGTCGGATCCGATTGACACTTCGTTTGAGTCTCTTTAAAACTTCCCCGTAAAACATGACGTTTACGGTTTGCCCAGGAGGAACAAATTCGTGGTGAATGCCTTTGATGTCAAAAAAGACAATGAGCATAGTTTTTACTTTGGATTTGCTCATTCTTCCGGTGTTCATCAGCGACCTTTTCTCGACCCTCCAAAAAGGTTTGGTGCCACTGAAACACACCATTTCTTGCTAAAGCAATATCTGGAAAAGCCTGCTTGATCATAGCAACTGTCTCTGTCGCATATTTACTGAGTTTCACACAGAATTTAATAGCAAACCTCTGCTCAAACGATCGCTGCATTTTCGGCTTGCACCATTCACAGAAACACGTCGCGCGAAAATGTTTGTTAGATATAGGGTTATATATACATATGTATATGTAAATGACAGTTTGTCTGTCGGTCCGTCCGTCTGTGCAGGCCGTAACTTCAGTAAAAATTGGCATATCTTGATGAAACTCTTCGGAGATGAGCGAAAACGTATGAACGTATGGATAATCCTTCCCTGACAATGGTATGCCTGGTTAAGTCGGGTCAATACTTTCTGAGCCCCCATATACCTAATATAAATATTTTCGAATTTCTAGGTGACTTTATACCGCAATTAGTGGCGAATGACACGCGTGATGTTTTGCTCCAAGGTCTGAATCGAAACAGGATTGCCCATAGAGCGAAGCGATGTCGCTTGGTAAGTTTGAGCGGCTTCAGTTCTTGTTCATAACTGTAATTTGAACTCTTTCAATTTAAGAGCTCGTCGTAAAACGTCTATCCGAGAGGTTCCAAATCGACTCTCCACAGTCCCAACTACGGTTGGTATATTTTATTTTCTTCACTGCATGCTGGACGCGGTCTATTAGTAAACAAAAACTTTGATTCTGCTTGTAGATTATTTTTATTTTGTATTTTTAATTTTTTTAATCAAGACGAGAATATGATATCATGTAAATGGCCGCCGCCACAGTTGATTGTCGTTTGAGCCCTTTTTATGGCATTTTCCATCACTTTGGCCAGAACTTCCGGCGATAGGTCCTCACATTCTTGACGGATGTTGTCTATAAGATATGCAAGAGTCTGAGGCTCCGTGACATAAACCCGCGACTTCAAAAAGCCGCACAAAAAGAAGTCTGGAGCGTTCAAATTAAGCGATCTTGCTGGCCAGTACAAATCGCCAAAACGGGAGATTAGGCGCCCGAGAAATGCATCCTTCAGCATATCGGTTGTGGCACGTGCAGTATGTGCCGTTGCACTGTCTTGTTGGAACCACATGTTTTCCAATCCCAATTCATCAAGTTGCGGCAAAAAGAACTCGTTGATCATTGCCCTGTAGTGCTCACCACACCACTCACAGTAACCGTGCGACGTCTTCGAAGAAAAAAGGTCCAATGACTCCTCCAGCGGAAACAGCACGCCATACAGTGGCTTTGAGCGGGTGTAATGGCTCTTCGTGGGTTACACGCGGATTTTCATGACATCATCAGCAACAGCAGCAATATTCTCTGCAGAACGGCTACTCCGGGGTCTGCCACACCTGGCAGCATCTCATGTTGTGCCAGTCTCTTCGAGGCGAGCGGCTAATCGTCGCAGTGTTTCACCAGTAGGCGCCGAACGGCCAGGAAATATGCGACGAAATTCACGTTGAGCCAACGTCACCGACCTATTATTGGTCAAATAAATAGTCACCAATAACCCGCGTTCTGGAGCAGTGTAGCGTACCGTTGTTTATTTACGTGTATTTCGCAGAGGTCAATTTCAAAATTTAAAGCATCTTCTGATAGGAGAATTACTTTTGCGCCACCCTATATACATATATATAATTGTTTGGTTGCATCCGAACTTAGCCTTTCCTTAATTGTTTTTTTTTTTTTAATTACTATTTAAAGAATTCTAACTGTATATTTCTATACTCGTATACATTCCTAATATTGGACTAACTGCATATTTTTTACAACAATAACTTACAGCAAACTTATAAGCGTGATTAAGTAAACTACATCAAGGCATGTAAGCAGTTATGTACTTCTTTATATTGTATGTTAGTTAAGCATATTTATATTTAAGTAAAGCCGCAGTGCAGTGCAAATGGGTGCATTTAACACACTACTGTGCAAAATAACAAAAACAATTAGCTGCAATATTATTACGGTTATTTGGTGGCAGACGCTAGCTGATGCCAAATAGGGCAAAGCTTTTAACTTCCGATAATTCGCAATAAAAATACTCACCTGAAAGATATCAAAAGAATTCGCTGACAGGGTACCGGGCGAGGCAGAGGATTGCGATGAACTCGGTGTTAATGGCGTGTAGGCGGCCATCGATGTAGACAGCGTGTCCCCATTGGTGCCCAACAGCAACGGATTTGTGCTCGATTTGCCAAAGCCAAGGAAATCATTAATGGCAATCGGAGGTTCTATTGGAGAGATAAAAAGTAATGAAGGAGCTTAATATATATAGAATTTGAAATATATTTTAATATTTGAGTGTATGTTTTTGGAGCTCAATAATTTTGAGTTTGATTTTTCATTATATGCTGCTAAAGCTGAAAAGAAGGAGAATGCATTTATTTTGTCATATGCAGAGTTCCGCATTTGCCTACATTAGATTTACAATGATAATGAGCGGACGCAGCTCCGTTCTAATTGGTTGACAGGCTGCTAACTGCCGCTCACACTTAAAAACCCAAATAATGACAAAGTGCAAAACAACGAAGAATATTTTTGTACGCTAAACAGGGTGCTCCCTGCTATTTCTAACCAAAATTCGTCTGCGGAATCGTTGCGAATGTTGGAAAAGGCTTACGGTGATTCAGACGGTCGAGAGATAGTTAAAGACATGCCTCGTTCTGGACGGACCTTTGACATCTTCAACTGTTATAAATAATAAAAAAATGAAGGATCAGACGCTTGAAAATCGTCCGGCAAGAGTTAGAGAGATGGCAAGAGAGCTCGCGATCTCTCGTGAGACCGCTCGAATGATTTTCGGTGGATATTTCGGGTATGAATCACATTCGTGCTTGACACCTACCGTTAAAACTGTTTTTTTTTATTTTTAAAGAGTACCGTGGACAGATCTCTTTGGACGTACTTGATCGTGCGAATTCCGATCCCACATTTATGGAGAGCATTATAACTATTTGTGAGTTTGACATACAAACAAGTTAACAATCATCGGATTGAAGTCAAAAAAACTAGTAAAAGCTGCTAAAAAATCAAGGTTCGACTCGTTGAAGAGATAAAGCAAAATTCGCTGAAGGAGCTAAAGGTTAACCCAAAAAGTGCTTATGAAAAGTGTTTCGAGGACTGGAAGTATTGTGGTATCAGTGTATTATATCTGGTTGCGATCACTTTGTAGGCGACAAAATAATTATTTATGAATAATTAAATATTTTGCTTTTCTACAATTTTCGTATGCTTTTTTGTCACAATGTAAATCAAAGTAGACCGAGAATGTCCAGTATAAAGATAAATCCCTAATTTAACAACCTAAATTAACAATTTTCTAAATTCTTTTTGACTTTATACCACATAAACCACTTAATATGTTAGCAAATTCAACGAGTGGCTCTTAAGGAGGGAGCCTGCTTTAGAAGCTTAAAAAAATTGATTATTTTTTTTGCTTAAATCTCTTTAAAAAATATCTAAGAATATGTCCCCAAAGTTATAAATGGAAATTCGAAATATTTTCGAAGCTAGAAGGAAAATAGTGACCGAGCGTCTAGTAGATATATGAGCGATTGAGCAGAAAGCGAAAATTTTGACGGGCGATTTCTCGGTTTTTAATTTTTACGATTTTACTGAATTAGCGGGCAAGATAGAAAAAAAAGTAACCGTCCTATCGAAACGAATCAAAATGCGTTGGATTTGGAATTAAATTTTTTTCTAGATGAACCTAAAATTCCTTAAGAAAGTTAACATTAATCGGTTTTTAAACGATTTAAAGTAAATTTTTTTAAAATGCATTTTTTTTTTAGTCTGCGAAAAATTGTTGATTTTTTCACTTTTTGTTGAATTTTTTTGGTTCACTTAGGAATTAGACTTTTGAAAATTAAAAATTTCTTTTGTTTTTTTGTTTGAGATGAAAATTGCGACCTATATCTTGCCCGCCACACAGAAATTGTACACTCGAGGCGCCTCCGTAAATTTCTTCAAACATGAAGAATATCTAATGTATAATAATAAAAAAATTTGAGAGGACTCTTCAAATATATAAGAATAAATTCTAAAAGTTTCATTTTAATCAGACATTCCTTTCCTTTCCAAAAAAATCTTTGAAAATATAGATTTTTTGAAGCCTCTAAAGCAGGCTCACCCCTTAACAATGTAGCTGAAAACTCTATATTCACCAACGACGACGAAACTGTCAAACGATTTAGTGGAGTTGGTAAAAAATTATACTAATGGTTTCCTTTTAGTTTATCGCTTCCCTTGATCACAGTGGTGTGTTTCTACATGAACAGTCAATAAGGAATACTACTTGAGCATTTTGAGTCCTCTACGTGAAGCAATTCGTCGAAAATGATCTGAGTTGTGAAAATACATGGATTTTTCACCACGATAATTCGTCATCACTTTCTAGCATCATTATGACTGCCTTCTTGGCCAAACCAGGGTTATCATTTAGCCACCGTATTTGCCAGATTTAGATCGCTGTGAAATCGCTGAGTTCATTGAAGCCATCAAAAGTCATTCGCTGTAGACACTAAGAGCCACCTCAGCCGAAAATTTTATTAGATGTTAACTTGCTTGTTTTGGCTCAAAAGAAACTTTTTTTCAAGGTAATAATAAGGATTTGTTTTAAAATACGTGAAAATGTTTTTTTTTTGTCAGTTGGTGACAAATTTGAAAATTCTGAAAATATGCGCTCGGCTTTGATATTTAACTATTGCTTGCTTGTTTTCCCTCAACTTTCCCTATCAATTGTTTTCATTTCTTTTGAAAAATACAACATTAGCCGATTTTTTCCAATCTGACAACTCTAATCAATACACCCTTTATTACGTATACGTATAAGTGCAGTAAATGCAACGCTGTATAAAATTCGTTAAACATGGCGACAACTGAAGTCAATTGGTACTAGGCGTATAACACGACAGCTTGGGGACAACGCTGAAGAAGGCTAACAGAAACAACAAACAAAACAGAAATATATTTACATGCAGTGCGTGTGTGTGCAATTGTTTGTATGACTTGCACTCGAAAGCAAGCAATAATAATGCCTGTTAATGCAATGAAATATGCCCACAATAAATCAAATTTATCTGTAGTAATTTTTATTTCTGCAACTATTAGTATTACTATTGCCGTTGTTGCATGCAACCATGAGTGCGTTGTTTAGTTGTTGTTGGCGTCGCCAACACAGCCGCATTCCCCAATGTGAGCAGCTTCAAACGCACACATATATATATGTACATATAACGGTATATTACATTCTTAAGTATGTTGCCATAATATTAGTTCGACTTTGCCGCCATTTTGCCTTTGACATTCTGCATTTCCTTTGCCTACTCTTTCAGTTTTCTTTTAAACTTTTCAAGTATAAAGCAAATATAATAAATTAAAAGCATGCATGTGTATGTGTGTATGTATGGTGTGTGTTTTTCCGCCTTCGGTGCTCAATTCGGTTAGAAGGCGATGGCGTTTCATGCCAATAGGCTCAGTAGCGTATACTTGGCGTCCGCTCAGCATAAATACTGGCCAAATAATATATTTCTTCGAATTTTTCATTGCCCACAAGGCGCACAAACACAGCAAACCACTGAAGTATATGCAAATATAATTAACTGCAAATATATATGTATGTATGTGTGCAAATATTTGTACGAATTGTAAAGTATATGCGTTGTTTGTATGTGTTTATTGTCGGTCAACTCGCTTCTAATGCTGTCACAGCGTTCAATTGCCAAAATCGCCTGAATATGGTGTTGGTCGAAGGATTCTTCAGTTTTGAATGATTAAATCAATATTTATTTCGATATTTTCTATTGAGTTGTATATATTCTTTTAAATTCGTAATTTAATTTGGGTTTGTGCTCCAAAAAAAGAGAGTGACTCGAGAGTGGTGAAATATGAGTGCTTTTACTTACCAAACATATAAAATTATTACTTCTTAGAAAGCGTTACCATTCTGGGATTTTGAAAAATATACAATAAACCAATCATCAGAATGAAAATTTAGATTTCTAGTGGACAATTTTATATAACATCGGTGTCGTCAGCTGGGCAGCGGTACTGTCCTAATTAAGGGACCGGACATTCCATGCTCAGGGTATTTTACTTTACATATACATATACAAAATTACGAGTGATGGGCATGTACCTGAAATGACCGGTCTCTTAAGAGTAAATTCTGACATCACCGTCGCTCAAGAAGTGCGATAGATGGGACAAGGACTAAGACGAATAGGTCCTTGTGGCATTTACTATAGCGGCCATATAAAAGTGTGCAAGTTCGGTATGTGATTCGAAGTGGGGGAGAGACCCCATCGCCGAGTCCTGGCATTCAATTCGGTGGATGAACGTATATCCACAATCCGCATCAAATCGAAGTTCTTCTACATATCGCTGATTTGCGACCACACTCGGACAGAGGAGAAGGACGATGTGACCAAAAATATTTTCTATGAGCTCTTGGAGCGCATCAATGCCTCAACTCCCACCCCACGGTGTCAAAATTGTGCTTGGCGATTTTAACGCCAGGGTGGGGCAAAGAAGGCAATATTTGCAACAATAGTTGAAAAATTCAGCCTCCATGACGATACCTCTCTAAATGGGTTGAAGTTGATCGACTTCGGTTTCCTATTCGACTTGTAAACTTGCTATATGAGAGTGCGCGGTATAAGGGAACTTTGGGACAGCTGCAACTGAAACCATCGGTTTTCAGAAAGGTCGAACGAACAGTTGGTACGATTAGACTGTCGTGTTGCAGTGGATAGAAAGCGGACAGGGTACCATGCAATGTTGCGGTCGACCACAACATGTGCGGATTGGGATATATGCCAAGAGTTGAAGAGGGAAGCGAGGCGCATATGAACACACAAAAGGATGAGGCCGAAATGCGTGAGCTTGATAAACTGGCTGACAAGGGTAATACTCGAAAATTCTACGAAAAGAGGCGGTGGCAAAGTGGTGATATAGTTGCTGATGTTCAAAGCATACTGAAGTTAGGGAACGGCAGTAAATGTGTAGCATCTGGAGATTGCGAACCCGATTTCCCAATTTATTATGAAAAAGATGTTCCATTGTCCGATTACGATGAGCCTCGAATAGCAATTGTGCGTCCGAAGAACATCAAAGCGGCGGCGGCTGATGTTTTGCCGGTCGATCTATTCAAATACGGCGGCGAAAAAGAGATAAGGAGCAGCTTCTTTGTAGAATATTGTCGGACGAAAGCATGCCCGACGATTGGAATTTAAGTGTGCTCTGCCCAATTCACAAAAAGAGAGACCCCACAATCTCCGCCAACTAGTGCGGAATAAGCTTCCTCAATATCGCATATACGGTTCTATCGATCGTACGTGAAAGACTGAAGCTCACCGTCTACAAATTGATTGGAAGAATAAGAAGAAGAAACTGCTTCCATGACGCTATATCTGAACTTGGTATCCCCGCAAAGCTAATACGGCTGTGTAAGCTGACGTTGGCCAGCGCCAAAAGCTCCGTCAGGATCGCGAATGACCTCTACGAGACGTGCAATACCAAGTGAGGTCTCAGCCAAGGAGATTTTCTATCGTGTGTGTTCAATCTATGAGCTGCAGAGCTTAATAGAGAATGTATAATCTTTTTTAAGAGTGTACAGCTGCTGGCGTAGGACGATGACATCGATACCATTGACCATAACAACGCGCCTTTAGTTCTGCTTTCTCCAGGTTGGACAAAAAAGGACAAAACGAAATATCTACTGTCATCAAACAAACAGTTGTCCCATTCTACGACTTCGAGGTCGTAGATAAATTCATCTATCTTGGAGCCAGTATTAACACCAACGAAAACGTAAGCCTCGAAATCCAACGCAGAATAACCCTTGCAAAAATGTGCTCAATGTACAAAGACCAAATTCTACAAGTCACGTCACGAGTTTTTGAGAGAAAGATTCCGCGGAACATTTTTGAATGGATGAAAACACTCCAGCACTGAGAGTATTCGTCGCAGTACCCGCCGGGGGAAGCAGGGGAAGATATAGAAAGACCAGTTGGAGAAGAACCTGGCTACACTTGGAATCTCCAATTGCCGACAAACAGCGAGAAGGAAGAAGGACTGGCGTTCTGCTGTAAACCCGGCCAATAAAGAAGAAGAATATAAAAGATTCCTTATGAGACCTTGATTTCGATCCTGCAGTTTGTAAGGCAAATATATGTTATATTGAGCGGATCTAAAAAATCTCTATGCAAGCTGCATTATTGCCTTAAACAATTACCGATACCAAGTTTCTTGAATATATATTTTTAAATGAAAAATGTTTCCCTACAAGCACTTAATCCTGGTTGTTCAGTTTGTATGACAGCTATACGCTATAGTAGTCCGATTTCTGCGGTTCCGATAAAGGAGCAGATTTTTGAAAAGACAAGATCGTGTGCCAAATTTCAGATCGTTATCTCAAAAGCTGAGAGACTACTTAGTTCGCATATGCACTATATAGACGGGTAGACAAAATGAGATACTGACGGAAATGGCTAAATCGACTCAGTTCGTTATGCTGATCACTTACATATCTATTTAATGCAGTCTCCAACCTTTCTTCTGAGATTTACAACTTTCGTGACAAACTTAATATACTCTACCTAGGTATAAAAAACATACAACAGCTCTAAAAATAAAAATGAATACTACCAATTACAACACCAATTACAACTCAACGGATCCTGGAGAAGAAGGCGTTGTGTGCTATTGTTCATCTCAGTGTGCTACGTACTACAAAGTGTTGAATTAATTTTCAATTGGAAAATTTTCCAATGGCTAGACTTGTGTTCAAGTTTAAATTTAAACTTAAATTTTACGATCTCTTGGAGGTAATATTCCAATCTGTATGCAAATATGCGTAATATAACAGTATAAGTTAAAAAAATGATAAAAATGGATGGATGCCAAATATTTTTGAGTGTCGCTAACACGAATTTGATAGACAAAATACATAGTATAAAATGAATTACCAAGAGATTTGGCCGAAGCGAGCTAGACAATGTAAATACAATGGTCATCACGAAGACAGAAATGCCAGAGAATGAGCAACTAAGCACTCTGTGCTCTCTGAGGTTACATTTAAAAGCCGGATTTTCTTCTTGGAAAATTGAAATGAATTTTAATGGCCAAATAAACAATTTGTGCAGTGATAAAGTGGATCTTGGAAAAATTATATATTTTAGTTGACATCGAAAGCAATTTGACTGCAGAGGCTTTGAATAACAAGAAAACTATACCAAAATGTTTTTAAAAATTATAGAAGTTTTTGTGGAAACAATAAGTGACTTTCTTTATGCAGAATATTATTCACTTTTGACCTAAAAGGAAAGCTACTGAAGTAAATAGCTAATGCAGTATTGCTAGTAAGCGTTTAAGAAAAGTGGTTCCTCTCAATCAGAATTGATTATATTGGAACTCAAAAATCCTTAGCATGTAAGGCTAGGTAGGGGCTCACAAATCGACAAAGTATTTTGAGGCAACGACACATTTGTTAAAGCGACTAATATCAATACCGATGTATCACTCTCAGGCATGCAAAAGCTAGACAATAGGGTCTAAGGTGCCTAAAGTGGAAAAACCTCAATTTCCATCGTGTATACTTCCGGTTTCGACAAGTTGAACTTTGCTAAGAATAAGTTGTGCAGTGAATCTTCTCTATATGTCAAATGAGATCCATCCAGCGTCAAATACATAGGTGATCTAGGATTATTTGCCATCTGATATATGTAGTTGGGAAAGTTGTGACTTTTCTTGTAAGCTCATCTGCTTTCCACAGATTCCACTGTGGGCAGGCACTTAAACAAATCGGATAAAGAAACAGATTATTGCAATAGCATTAGTGAGTACAGTAATTTCTTGACTAACTTTGACTATGTCTACGATAATAGACGTACCATCGATCGCCGATGATGAAGTGATAAATGCAGTCAAAAGGTTTGGAAATATCAAAGCACCAGGTTTCGATGAAATCCCCAAAAAGGCCTTAAAAATTGCTATAACACACGAAGCGAGTAACTTTTCAGAGTTCTTTACTCGCTGCTTGCAATCCAATTTGGATTTCCTAAGCACAGGTCAACCAAAAATGACCGCTGTGGCAAGCAAGACTATCCAAAGAATGAGGTGGATGCACGGCGCAGAGGAATACTGGGCAGTCGTAACGCTTGAGGTTAAAAATGTATACGTCAAGAAAGTAAGATCTCTGACGCGGCTAAGTGCAATAAGGGTTATTTATGAATTCCGCACGGTATCCAGCTGCCTTGTGGAGTCATAGCGGGTATCATATCGTCGGACATAATGTCATTAGATCCCAACAGAGCTTACGAAAAATCCAGAAGCATTGGAAGACGTCTTACAACAGACAAAGGCGCTGGGGCGTGGCAGAAAACAGAAGGTGGATGTACAATCTAATAGGGAAGGTGCAAGCATGGGTGGAGAGAAAGCACGACGACACTGATTACTACCTGACACAATTCCTGTTCGGACACGGATGCTTCCGACAATATTTCTATAAATATGGTCACGATAACGGAACAGAATGCTTATTCGGCGGTAATGGCAGCGAAAACGTGCAGCATATTTTCTTTACTTTCCGAAATTCGAGGCAGGGAGATACGACTTAGAGATTATTATCAACGAACATGTGACTCCACAGAAAATATTGTGCACCACATAATACGAAGCAAACACGTTTGGAATAAAGTGCAATGCTCTCCAGGAACCGAGAAAAAAAAGAAAGGTAACGAAGTAACGAGAACAGAAGAAATATAGTAGAGTAGTCCAGAAAGGCGTGCAGTATGAATCGTATAGCCCGTATAGGAATGACGGTATCTATGAAAGATACCCCCTTCGAAAATAAAAAAAAAGAAGAACTTTGAACGCGCTCTGAGCGAGTTCAATGCTAGTATGTATAACCATTCTGCTTTCAAAGTTAACGCCCACCTCTATGATATTGGCTCTATTTCAAAGCGATACATGTACTGCTATCTTAATAGCAGCCATCTCTGAGATCCTTATATACATACATACATATGTATATGTCCCTCTCTAACCTTTTCTGACCTTCGGTTCCTTAGTCAGCACGAGTAGACTCAGTGACAACATAGTCCAAGTTTTAGGGGATGCAGGCAAAGAAGGAGATGATGTTAGAATGCCCCTGTTCAGAACACTTCATATACCCAGGTACACTGAGTCTTAATGGAACCGTATCAGCAGTGCGATTGAATATATAAATTTAAGTACTAGCTGATATTCACAAAAACGATGTTGACAGTAAATCAAATTCCTCAAAATTTATGCTTTGTTTGACATTAGTAAATTTTCGAATTATTAGATCAGACAATTCTATGAGAGTAGAGAAATTTTTCAAAACAACTCACCATTTAAAGGTGTTATTAGCTCATCAGCAGTCTCATTTCGTCTACTTAGGAAATCTTGGCGTTGTTCCAGCAACGAATTAATCGAGTGTTTTGTTAGAATATCAGCACCAGCATTTGATAAGGACCTCATATTGGCAGCTGTTGAATCATGCACATCAAACTGTGGAAAAAGAAGAAAACAATATTTTTTTATAAGTATTTATACGGAAAATTTTATATTTTATTACAATTTTTTAACCAGAAATTTATTTGTACATATATTATATATGTACAATATATTAAGCATATTTAACCTTGTGTGCCAGGGCGTATGCGTGACATTGAAAATGCACGCCCGAAAGCACACTTGCATTGTCCGAGTTTGTGTGTGTGTATTGCACTACATTGCAGCAGCAGCTGAGTTGGCACAGTCAGAGTAATTGCGAATGACGCGTTTGAAAAACCGCAACAATTTGAAACTAATGAATCGCTTACTTTTCCCATGAATTTTCGAATGCACTCAGTGGCGTGCGGCCACTTCAGTTGCCAGCGCGAAGTGCTGCGAAGAAAGCACAGTGAATAAAACACACCAATACGCGGCCGCGCACTTAGAAGCATCAGCATTGCCACGAATGTACACGTAATAGCAGCAACAAATCATTTTGTCATCGCCGAAGCAGCGGAGGTACATATTTCCCCAGCAACTCGACGAATGCAATAAAAACCGAAACCGAACGGCGGCCAACAGTGCGCACACACACAAACAGCAGCCGCCACAGGCAAGCAAACCACGTCTACAACAACAATACATACAACAACAATAACTACAAAAATTGTGATGGCGCTACAACTCACCCACACACTCACTAGAAGGGAGAGGGGGGTTAGCAAGAGCAACAGTGAAGAGAAGAGTGAACTAGAAGAGGAGGGCAAACACAGCCACACAACGGGGCGGTAGCAGAGTTCGGGACGTACTTAGTGTGGCAAGTTTAGTATTGTCGACACCATCAATGGCGTGGCATGCGATGTTAGTTAGCTATAACAACAACAACAACAACAATATAATACTCGTAAAATCACCAACACTTGTGCAACGCCATCGAATGGTGAGTGTGGACGACTCTTAAGCGTTTGGCGCAATTAAAAGCGCATCAAGTGTCAGTGGAGTACCATTAAAAGACCAAATTAGTGCAAACATTGTTATCAGGCACTCACCAAACAATTTGGCAAAAATGGCGTACAACTCATTACGCCAGATTAACGAAAATTATGGCAACAAGTGATTGCCGCCCATACACAGGCACACAGGCACCCACACACATACAATTTCACACACTCTCACTCGTACACACATATACATGCGCGAGCGCTTGCACTCGCACTTATGCAAGCAAACCAGCACTGCCGTTACTTTCGAAGAACTATTCACACATACATACATACATACATTTACATGGCGGGAAGTCACTTCTCAACAACACTTATACAACTATTTTCCCAAGTACAGCTGGCACGCTTTTGAAGACGTTCTCACATTAAGCAACGTGCAACACACACCGCTCACCTCATGCCGCCGCCGCTAACACAATCGCACGGCATCGCATTGACTTACGTAATAGAAACAAATGCGTAATTAACGTACGAAAGCAAAAACACTTCTAAATGGCGCACACACAATTGTCTCTATGCGCGTATGTGGGTGTGTGTCTGTGTGTGTGTATAGTGTTCTGAAAGGATGGTTGTAAGCATTGCTCACAGTTTGCTTACATAATTAAATACATATATACACACATACAAATGGAGAAAACGTGAAAATCAAATGAACAACTTTCTTGGCATTTGTGCATTGGCTTGCTACTCGCGGAAACCCAACTATAACAATAACAACAACAAAGTTAGCAGATAGTTTTCATTGAAAACCGAAGGTAAGGATATAGAAGCTAAGGTAGTCGCGCAGCTAAGCCGAGATTATTATTTTTTAAGTGCAGTAATTTATCTGCAGCGAAGTCTTCAGAGCAGTTGAGCATATTTCAGCCAATGGTGTGCTACAAATAATTTAGCAAGTATAACCCTACCAGTTTATGCACAAGGTGAAAACTTTTCCTGGAGCTACTGACTGAAGATACACATTTATGAGTGCGAAACGAGTGCAATATTAGGAAATGATGCTTTTAATCTCCAATAGCAGAAGAACAATGTGAATAATCTTTATGGAAATATTATGCAATAAAAGGTTAAATTAGCAATTGAAATTGGAGGTCAACACAAAAATTTGAGGAGGTCCAGGTGTAAACTATGTAGACTCGATATAGTAGCTCCTGTTAAAAAAATAAACCATCCAATAAGAGGGCGTATCCGATGGTTCCAAATACTGCTTCGGGTCCTTTTCGAAAAATTTTGCATTGAAAAAATGCGCCTTAAACGCGTTTTTCACGCGTCTTCGATTTATAATTTACAAGGTTTTGAATGAAGGATTTTTTGATAATTACAACTTAAAAAAAAAAAAACGTCGACAAATTTTCTCCAAAAATTGTCTTTTTTGTAAAAAAAGTTTGCCAAAATACCAATTCCACTATTTTGTTTTACTTTTTATCTTGTTTATGATCTTAACTAAAATACATATTTTTATACTGTTGATACAGAGTAAAACAGTTTTGTTCACCTAACGAAAGATGAGACGACTTAAAATCCGCGGGATTGTCTGTATGTTCCATCCGTCCGTGCAAGCTGTAACTTAAGTAAAAGTTAAGATATTTTGATGAAACTTGGTACACATGTTGCTTGGCAAAAAAGTAAGGCGGAGTTCGTAGATGAGCGTAATTAGACTGCCACGTTCATGAAATACAATTAAAATTCTAAAATAGTCTTTTCCGGTTAATAGTATCTTTGTGTATCAAAAACGGGTTGAATCGGGTCAATACTTCCCTTAGCTCCCATATACCCAATTTAACAATTTTTGAACTTCCATGTGATTTTATACCGCATATATCAGCTTATGTGAGTTATTTCAATGAAAATAAGTGAAGTTCATAACAGTGCAAGCTTAAGCCTAAAATAGATAAAATTGTTCAAAAACTTGACCTAGCCCCATATAACTAATAACAGAATTTTTGAACATCTAATTTTCCTACATATGATTGGTGATTGTATGAGAAGTGGTTTCGCCAAAAATAGATAAAAATCGGTCGACACTACAACAACTCCCATTCAGGAAAGTTCTGTTGTCTAAGCGAAGGCATCTTTTTCCAAAGGACTGCCAGAAATGCTGTAGTAATGTCCGAGTTTAAAATATTTTCCTTTGAAATTTTCCCCAAATCTTTCTCTTTGTAAACTATGTGCCTTTGGAGAATAAAAATTTGAATAAAATCTTTTTGGATAATAAAAAGTTTAAATAAAATATTTAAATTTTATACGAAAAAAAAAAATATTGAAAATACGAATATTGAATTAATTGTATGTACATAGTTTTAGACAACTTCCGAAGCTTAGCATGGAAAAGAAAAAAAAGCAGGAATAAAGCAATTAATGAAATATACAAATTTTATCAATTTTTTGTGATGGTAGAAAATTCTTAGGAAATATTACCAAATTAGGAAGAAATTGTGAAAAAATACGCTAACAAACTTTCAGACTCTAGAAGCATATATAAGTTCAAGTAAGGCAAAATTATAGTCATTAAAAGAGAGATAAGTTCTACCAGGATCTAAAAATGAGGTTAGCAAGATTAATGGGACTGTTATGTGATGACTGAATACGTCTGGAAAAGAAATGCTTATAAAAGGAGTTTTGAGGAAATATACAATTTTTTCATACAATTTTCTCTGTTTTTATTAAAAATAACCTTACTTTTCGAAACCAAAAAAAACAAACGGTGATATACATATACATATATTTATTTTTTTTTTTTGTTTCAAGGGTTCGAATTGATTGTAATGAAAAATGGAAAAAAATATTTGTAAACTAAAGAGAACAAATTCTAAAAAATCATCGATAGTTTCAGAATTTTTAAGCCCAAGTATATCCGAAATCGACGTTATATTTAGGGTAACTAAACCACTGCAGACCAGTGCAATGCATAGTGAAGATTTCGGCAAGATTTTCTTAACAAAAAATCTTTGTGATCTGTTAATCAGTTTGTTTACAGCAGCTGCTTAAGTCGGTACACCTCAATAGTGCGTTGCGATTTTTACAAGAGATAAAAATTTTGTGTTTCCAACCAAGTTTCGTGTGTGGAATCGTAGCGAATGTTGGAGAAGGCTTACGGTGATCTAGTTTTATCAAAAACACGAGCCTAAAAGTGGTACAAAGCCTTCACAGACGGTCGAGAAATCGTTGAAGGCGTGCCCCGTTCTGGACAACCTTCGACCCCTTTAATTGATGAAATGAGAGATGGCAAGAGAACTCGACATCCCTGGCGAGTCCGTTCGGATGATGAACTTTGTCAAAAATTTTCATTTTATTCATCTTTTAGTATATTATTTAGAAAATTTATTAATTATCGTTTTTCAAAAAATTGGCAACACTGTAAATATTAAAAAACTTTTGTTAAACACACTTACTATATACGTATATATATAATTAAAAATTTCGGAACATTTTACTGTTTTGGTTTGAGTTATGGTGAAAATTGTATATACAAATAAGACCTTCCAATTATAAATTATATAATTGAAAATTCTAAAAATTTTAAATTTAAATTATCATTGGCTGTTCGAAAAAATTGTTTCACATTCACTAAAATTCTTTCAAAAATAAATTCATTATATACGTATAGACGTCATTTGCCTACAGACTCCACAAAAGTCTTCAAGTGAAGGACAATTTAATGAGGTGAACCGAAAAGCGCTTACGAGCTTGACACGTATTGTAATGACACATTTTCCGGTAGTTTAGCCACTCCTGACACAAAGCCAACTCCAAGTGAATGCAAATACTTGCTCGTAATTGAGTACTTTAACCACATGCGCTGCCGATCAGGTGAGACATTCGTTCAAGGTGCCCCAATGACTGCTCCAACACATCCACATATACCTAAGCACATATCTACGTAATGACAGTGCATAATCTATGAGCAGACATGTGTGTGGTGATGCCTAATGTAAATAGTACGAGTAATGCGGGGTAATACGCCATGACACATGCCCCATGAAATCTGTGAAATTCATGAAATCACCACAAACTGCGAGTGCTTATGGTTTGCGACTGTCCGGTCACTGAGTGTGGCGAGAAAAAGCGAAGCAGAAATGCTATGGCAGCAGTAAAAAAGAAAGTGGCGGAAATGGCCCGTAGCAGGAATGCAACGACATCAGCGCTGGTGTCAATGATGGCTTTGCATTTCTGCTACAAACATGCGACACAATGGAGTGCATAAAATAAGCTAGTTTAGTATTTGATGTGTGGACGAACCACAGATAGTAAAGTAGCTGGGTGCAAGCGGTGAGTTTTGGATGAGTTGACAACCAATGCCAGTTCTCACGCATTTTTCTTAACTAGGCATTCTTTACTCTGACTGAAAAATCAAAACCGCAAAAAAGGTCTCTCAACCTTGCTATTCGAGTTAGTGACTTTTTGAAAACAACAAAAGAAGTCGAATTTCGTAAACTACTTGGAACAAATTGCCCGTTTCTATGTCGGAGGTGTAAGCTGTCTTTCACTGGCCCATTTTTTGCAATTTGTCGTCAAATTGGCTTAGTAATTCAGGAAAGTAGATCAATATCATTTCGCCCTTCTCTAGATAGTCGATGTATGATAGATTACACCTTGTGAATTCCAGAAAACTGCGGGCATTATTTTCCTGAGAGAAAGAAGAGTCTGAACCTTCTTTAAAGCAGGTACTTAGCTTGAAGTCTGCTGTTTTGACTGAAACTTTTACCTCTGATGTGTATCAGTGGATCGAAGGCCACAAAAACTCAGAAGCTTCTTCGAAGAACACATAAACAGTGTCCAAGATTGCTGTGAAGTGATATTTCGGGTGCGCTTGCTATCTAAAGTGATCGAACATGGCACATTTTATTCAGGATTTGACACACGAGGACCTTTATATGCCTACTGGCTCTTCTAATACGAGATCGTGAACTGTTGTCATGTTATCCTTCGTGGTAGCCGTATTCCAAACACTGGGATGTGGGTCAGCAATAATTGTGAAGAAGAAGTTTTCGTCTATTTCATATTAATTTCGTATAATTTCACTGCGCGATGTTCATTCCAAAATTGACCGGTATTGTTTTTTTTCCATTCTGACGGAGACATGCCCATTTTCATACACGGTTAAAACAAACTTACGAGTCCGGTTCTGCTGAATTGTCGTCCGTTACTGCTAACGAAAATATAATACGAGCAGAAGATAATAAAACTTTGTTCATAATTTTAAAATTCTTAATATTATTTTTCATAATCTATGTCGTCTTTCTCAAAGTAATACCCTTTTCGCCCCAATACACTCGTGACAACTTTTTTGCAATCCTGGAAACAGTTGTTAATAACAATTTCCGGAATAACCTTCGATGAGCGTAGTGATTCACGTTTAATGTCTTCAGTGACTCAAAACGGTTTCCCCGTAGCGGTCGTTTGAGTTTGCTGAATAGCCAGAAGTCACGTGGAGCTAAACCAGGCGAATACATTGATTGCGGCACAATATTGGTTGAAAATTTGGCAAAAACGCACGAAGAATCAATGCCTTATACAACGTTGCATTATCGTTTTCGGACCATAATTCCGACCGCTTTCTATGAATAGCTTGGCGCAAACGACGCATAACACTCAAGTAGTATTCCTTGTTGACATTTTGGCAGTTCGGAAGGAATTCGGAGTACACCACAACTCGATAATGGAAGAAAACTGTGAACATAACCTTGATTTTCGACTTACTTTGATGTGGTTTTTTCGAGTTCGGCTCGCCTTTGTCATGATATTTGGCCTAATGATCGTCTGTTTCCGGGTAGCAAGCTTAGATCCAAGACTCGTTGTTGGTAATAATATGTTTTATGATATCCTGGTAGTCGAAAAGCATTGTTTCACAGACGTTAAAGCGACACTGATTTGCGAAAAAATTTACTGATTTTGAAACCAATCGTGCTTTCACTTTTTTAGGCCCAAATGATCTTTCAAAATGACTTACAGTGATCATTCCGATATTCCAACGGCGTCAATAAGATCTCTGACTATCAATCGTCGATTTTGAAGCACCTATTCCTTTTTATTTAATTGACGTGTTGATCATCAGTTGATGTTGATAGCCGCCCTGGATTTGGTTCGTTGTCAAAGCGTTTTCGACCTACTTTAAATAATTTGTAGCAATCACTTGCTCGCGACAAACGACAAACAGATATTAAGGAAGGCCTTTTCCAACATTTTGAAAATTTCAACACTACATTTGATTTCGCAGCCAAAATTTAAAGGCATTTCTTTCTTGAATAATTTCACTCATCGTAGAAATGGACGAATGTCCTTTATGTATAATACTTCAGAAAAATAAAATAAAAACTAATGATTAATTTGATGGGACATTTGGCATAGAAGACACTGACAGTCATACCAACCTAGAAAAAAAATATTTTGACAAATAATTTTACACGCGAAATTTAAACTAAAAAGTCTTACTACTTTTCGCCCACAGTACCACTTCGGCAATTGTCGGAATAATGTTACTTGAGGAACGTTCAACACTCCAAAGTTTCAGCTAGATGGAATTATAGTTTGAAGTGATCAAAAACTAGCAGGCCTCTGATAAAATTTTGAAATTTTCGATATATTAAGTGAGACGGGGATACATTGGACACAAGAAGAAATCAAGTAATAGTAGTTCTATAACCTAAAAGAAGGTATTTTAGCGGCCTTGCAGCAAATAAAGCTGCAATGTTTACTAAAATGTGAGACTCAAAACTTAATTTTGAAAATTGTGTACTCAAATGTGGCACACTGCAAATACTCTCTGGGTTCAAATGCAACTTTTTATTGAGTTAAATCTGTGCAACTGTTGGTATGTATGTGTGTGTGCAGATTGTCGTGCTGCCATTGCTAAGAGTGACGACAAATTGAATTCGCCAAAAAATGTTAACCACTTAACTACTTCGATATATGAGCATGCGTGTCAGTGTGTGTGTGTGTGTATGTGAGTGGTTTCTAAACAGTGTGAGATTGTGTCGCCGAAATCGGCGATGTTGTCGATGCTGTCGCCCTTGCTATTGTACATTTTCTCCCTCCACATACATACGTGATTTTTTTACAACTGTGTATATGTAATATGTGTTTTGTTGTTCTTGTTGTTGTCTTATTCGCTATTGTCGCTGAGTTGTTACTAACTGGCAAATGTGTTAACCAAGTTTTACTGTAATAGCATCCGCACTCGCAAGTCGGTGTGTTTGTAGCAAGCAACAGCCCTCCTTCGTCTCCTTTACTCGCCTTCACTCTCCTGCTCCAAGTGATAGCCAACGCTAACACCATTACGAACACCATGTAACACTCGATACGCGCTACTTTTGTCCAACCAACGCTTAAAGCGAAGGCGACAATTTTATATTCGTGGTATTTGGCTTTGTGTGTGTGTTTACACATACTATATATGTGTGTGTTTGTGCTCTAACTTGCGCTGCTGTCACATACTTTGGTGTCTGAGGTGGCGACTGTGAAAGGATTTTATACTGCTTGTTGTTGCTGCCATTCCGCTGTTGGTCGCCTGTACTGCTCGTTTTGCACTTTGAAAATTGACGAGGTTAAATAAAAATCCAGTAGTGCCCAAATAGCAACAACAAGCAGCGTTTGATGACCGTAAAAAAGGAGGAAGAAAAGTCCGACAGCCGCCAAAGAAGCAGAAATTAGAAATTTTTCTTCGCAAGCATGCCGGCGTGTATTAAGTTACACACATGGGTGTCTGTGTGTGTGTATGGGTGCTGCCTACTCTCGGCTTGCCTTATCATCGGTTTTCTTTCGCACCACAAGCTCGCAGCGGCAGTAACGGCATTTACCATGCAACACTGTCGATTGGCGGCATTTTTTGGCAGCTCCTCGACTATGTGATGTTATGTCCGACATTGTACATTTTTACTACATCCCGTTACGACCGCATGCCGCACCCCGCTATACTCTATGTTGCTATGCTATTATACATATGTATGTATGTGTGTGTGTGTGTGTTTGCTCGCATTTATTGCTGTGAGATTTGCAAAGTCGTCGTGCTAACATTGTGATTAAGCACCACTGAAGCAGTCTTGGGTTTGCTAGAATTCTTAAAAAAATCTAAATTTAGAAATGATTTCACAACGGCAGTCGTTGAAAGACGCTCTTTGCATTCGACGACAGCTTGCAACAACATGCAACACACATGCCATGCAAAAGTGCAATTAAGTGATATATCGCGCATAAATGCGCTGCTGGTCAGTCGTTTGCCGGCCGGCAGCGCTCGTTCGGCGCAACAAGATTTTGCTTTCACAAGAATTCTTTTGCATTTCACATAAAGTTATTAGCACCAAACAGAAACAGCGTGCAATACACGTAAACGTTCTTATTGCTGTTGTTGTTGTTGGTACTTTTTCTCGAACTTTTTTCGCTGCATGTTGTCTGCGCCAGCGAATGCAGAAATACTGTAAAGACCAGTGTGGTTTTTGGTTTTGTTGTTGCCTTCATAAGACATTTGTCGCAGAAATGCGCTCCGGGGCTTGCGTTTCACGGGTGCAGGGGCACACTTTTACACTCTCGTAAATTATGTTAATATATGTAGATATTTATTTACATCATAAGCAAATTATTCGTCTGCGGGATAATGCAAAAGTCCTGTTAGCTACAAAGTATTGCACTGAATTAGTTGTAATAAAATGTATTTGAGTTTATGGCGATTTTTTTTATAATGGCCATTGGAAGCTTATTTACGCGTGAAGTTGTAAAATAAAGGGTTCGTACGAGTAATCCTAATACAGGAATACATATATATGGAGAGAAGAGAACATACATACATGCATATGAATGTAACAAAAAAGTACCCGGAAATTGTAGATAAATAGCAAAATATTTAATTATTCATCTCAATATTTATTTTGCCGCCTTAAAAGTAATTCCCACTAGAGGTAATACACTTAGGCCAACGATTTTTCCAGTTCTCGAAACACTTTTCATAAGCACTTTTTGGGATGGCCTTCAGCTTCTTCAGTGAATTTTGTTGTTTTATCTTTTCGATCGACTGAAAACGGGTACCATGGAGTGGCAATTTCAGTTTGGGGAACAGGAAAAAATCACACGGAGCCAAACCTGGTGAAAACGGTGGTTGAAATATGGTATTCACTTCGTTTTTGGCTTTAAATTTATTCAAAATAGTGGCGTGATGATGGTGCATTATCATCGTGTAAAATCAATGAATTGTTCCTCCACAAATCCGGTCGTTTTCGACGGAAGTTCAGACCGTCTGTCCCTCCTGAAAAAATTCATGATGCTCCAAACCACGAATATAGAAAAGAAAACATTGAACATCGCCTTGATTTTTGAGCGGAATTGTCGTGGTATTTTTGGTTTCGGCTCGTTTTTCCCCTTCATCCCGATGATTGTTGACTTCTTTGCATATAAAACTCATAAACCTATGTCTCATCGGCTGTTATAACGCTCTCCATGAATGTGGGATCGGAATTCGCATGATCAAGCATGTCCAAAGAGACCTGTTTGCGGTATTCTATATATTATATATTCTATTATTTTTGAAAAAAAATTCAGCTTTATCGGGGCGAGTTTCATACCCAAAATGTTTACCAAAATCATTCGTACGGACTCGCGAGAGATGTCGAGTTCGTTTGCCGCCTCTCTAACACTTGCCTAACGATTTTCATACTTCATTTTTTAATATTCTCGTAGTCTTGTGCTTTTGATAAAACCGAATCACTGCAAGCCTTTTCTAACATTTGCTACGATTTCGCACACGAAATTTGTTTAGTAATACAAAATTTTAGACAAATTCTTTGTTCGATATTTTATCCATTGTAAAAATCGCAACGCACTACTGAGGTGTACCAAACTAAGCAGCTAAGCTGACTTAAGCAGTTGCTGTACACATACTGGTTGAGAAATCGCGCCCATATTTTTCATTTTTAGGTAAATGGAAAGGGAAAATTTTCCAGTTGCTGAGGTAATAATCCTATTTTGGACTAATTCCTCCATGAATATATCAGCCGTAACCTCTTTTAATTATGCCCTGAACAGGGTATACACGTATCTAAATTGCCAGGAAGTTTGTAACACCAAAAAGGAAAGGTCGAAGACCCTATAAAATATATGTATAAATAGTTAGGGTGACGAGCTGAATCGATTTAGACATGTTCATCTGTCTCTCTGTACATATATAAGCGTTCCTCAGTTTATGAGATACCGATGTGAAATTTTGAACACATCTTTTTCTCATCAATAAGCTGTTCATTTGTCGGAACCGTCGAAGTTGGTGTACTGTAGGATATGTACATATGTATATGCATGTAGCTGTCTTACAACTGAGCGTTTGAAGTACTGAAAATTATGGATTTGTAATATTTTTCAAGCAAGAGCTTAGAGCTTTTTTCTTTAGTATTAGGAGAGTTAACATTATGTTATTCTTTGAAATTTTTGATATACAGAAAATTTTCCAAATTTTTCACCTCCCAGGTGCCCCTTACAGAAGCAGTTTAAATTTTGTTATAACAGAATGAGCTCCTTGTTTCTGTTTTGAGTGAGAGCTGTGAATAAGACAATCTTATTTACTAATATTTTTATAACGTTGCTGCCATACTACTACACAATTTTAACCATGTTCAAGTATGACAAAATCGATAAGGATAATCCATCGAAATTACTTGCAATGCAATTATTTTCAAATGTCACATTTTGGCTGTGGCTTCACCGCTGCGTTAATAAGCTAATCTTTTTCTTACAAAATGGTCCGGCAATTTCCACCTCAATCACTCAAAACGAAATAGGTCTGTTACTTTTTCAATATTGTAATCGCAATTGTGATAATCGCACAATTACAAATTGAATGAAGGAGGGCCGCAGCAAAAGATGCAAGAAAACCAATCATACTCTTACCTCTAGCTGTACAGACACACAAGGCATATTTAACGATAACGGTACAACAATGGCAGTGACGACAAGCCCTTTATAATACAAATCAGAATTAAATGGCAAAATTACAAAGGAAAATCGCCTATAGCCACATCATTAAATTGTCGATGGCAAATCGCGTAACAGCTGCAGCAACAACAACAATAATAACAACATCAGTGACAACAACAGCAGGCCAAGGCGAAAATTGGGTGGCTGGTTGCGGTTGTAGGCCAGCTGACTGGCTGACGCGCAGCCTGGCGCACACGCGCACGCACATGCAATTATGTGGCTGTGTTGCTGTGCGGCTGTGCGGCAGCGAGAATGCCGCCACCATCACCTACATACGAGCGCCGGCATTTAAGTGCGCGACGCTGCCGACACACGACGACTTTAGCGAAATAAAGAGCAGCAAAAGCACCCAGTAGACCATGTTGCACACAAACAAACACTCACACACACACAGAGGCACACATACATGCGCACTAAAGTTGAGACTAAAAATTTCAATTGAATTCTGGAATTCACTTTGCAGACGGCATTGAACAACAATAACAATAATGACAACAATAAGAAGAACAAGAACGAGTTGCACCAACACTAAATTGAAAATTTCAATCTTTCGCTCGTTGAGCAGCAAAATGCAGCAGCGCCACGCCACGCCACGCCACGTCGGGTGATGGCGTACACAATTCTATATTGCCACATAATGCCTTCACAGTTACAGTTATTTTTTGCTGTGTTGATTTTTTTGTGTTTTGCAAACTAAATATGAGTATGCCACACTACGTGGCAACATAATACGCGGCAGGAAGTTGAGAATGTCGATGCCGTTTTAAAATACGTTATCATTTAATACTTTTCTTCAGGCATGATCTCACCAATACATGTGCGCACAACCATACTATATATGCACTTATACAAATAGAAATAAAAAGGCCTACATTCGTAGGCTCGGGCTTACGCAAACAAGGCGCACAAACAATTTTCCAACGCTTAATGCAATAGAGCAATTTATGGGTGCTGCTAGCAAATACGGAGACTGAACTTACTTGTACTTGTTACATTTCGAGAAAAAACTGCATGATGAACTAGGCACTAGGGTTTTGAAATGTTTCTAGCAAAGTTTATGCTTCTTCATTTTTATACTCTTGTATTGCGTAAAGATACTCTTTTTGGGGGCTCTTTTGTCCTAAGTTTTGCCCAAAGATAGCCGCTTGCTTTCTTCAGACGATCAAATTACTGATGACACCAATGGTAATCACTTAGCGCTATGTCTGGGCTATATGGTAGTTGCGATAAAACCTGCCATCCGAGTTCCCGTAGCTTATAACGAGTCATCAACGAAAAGTGTGGTCTGGTGTTGTCCTGGTGGAACACTACACCCTTCCTGTTGGCCAATTCTGGAGGCTTCTGGTCGATCGCCTGCTTCAAGCGATCCAGTCGTTCGCAGTAGAAGGTAGAATTAAACGTCTGGCTATATGGGAGCAGCGCATAGTGGATGATTCCCTTCCAATCCCACCAAACACACAACAAAACCTTCCTGGCCGTCCATCCCGGCTTAGCCATTGTTTATGACGATTCACCGGCCTTCCACCACGACCGTTTTCGCTTGATATTATCGTATATGATCCATTTATCGTCGAAAGTCACCATCCGCTTCAAAAATGGGTCGAATTAGTTCCGTTTCAGCAGCATATTGCAGGCGTTGATTCGGTCCAGAAGGTTTGTTTGCGTAAAATCATGCGGCACCCAAACATCAAGCTTTTTTGTGTATCCAGCCTTCTGCAGACTTTTTAAAATGGTTTTGTGAGTAACTTCCATCTTCTGGGCGATGTCGTGAGATACCACATGCCGTTCTAACTCGATGTTTTCCATGATTTGATCAGTATTCGTCGTCACAGGTCTTCCGCCGGCTGGCTTATCCATGGTGTCGTTTTCACTTACTCTGAATCGTCGAAACCATTCCTCCGCAGTTCGAAGTGATAGAGTACCATCCCCCGAAACACCATTAATCTCACGAAACGTTTCTCTAGCGGATTCGCTTTTAACGAAGGAAAGCTTTAAAACAGCGCGAATTTCGGTGATAGTGAACTCCATGTTTACACGTCTATAACTGTTGAACGAAATATCCAAACTAATTATGCATAGCGTCGTTTTGTAGGCTATGTCGAGACATTTCAAAGATGTATAGTATTGCCAGATACGAGCTCTGAAACGCTTTATACATAGCCGGGAAATTCAAAAGACAAAAAGGCAGAAGGAAGATATTTGACAACCTAATATATTCAAAAGACATTTCCAATTTGTGAGGTTTGTAATGATGTTCTTACATAAATTTTAATTCCCATTGATATGAAAGTTCAGATTCAATTTGTATGTTATATTTCGATTGTCGATTGTCCTCAGATTGTTGAGAACTTAAGCCATTACAGGTGGTAAATGATTGCTTTGTGAAAAGTGTCAGAACAGTGTAAAAAAGGACAACGAAAAAAAAATGGTATAAGCAAGGCTCCAATGTACTTTTGTTTACTTGTAATGAAATTCGTAACGCCCTGAAGGAAACGTCTGAGACCCTCCAAACTATACTAGTATATTATACTAGTATTAGGTCTACAACTTTGCTTCCGCCGTTTTCCAATAGATGTCTCTAGGGTCAAGCACTGGTCGACTAAATCGATTAAATCGATTTATATCGATCTTGGATATTTGTGTCAACATTAACCCAACAAAATATTTGTAGAGATCTGTTTGCATCCCAAACTTATTCTCAACTGAAAATGTCACTTTTTGAGCCGAATTCTCGACATTTGCGGGAAATTTTGCTTTTCTTTTTTAATTCCAAGAAAAGTGCGGCTGAGGACCCGTCCACGCTTTACTGAGGCTGACACATACATAGATAATACTATTACTCTACTACTACCATCTATATGATTTCTATTAGGTATTAAAAAATATAGAATTTTTGTAAAGCAACTTGTGTTAGTTTACAAAAAAATGGATCATAAAGCATTTCGTGTGTTAATTAAGCTTTGCTTTTTGAGGGAATAAGGGAAAATACTTTTGGACCGTTTTTATACAATAAAGACTTAAATATACAAAAAAAAAGCGGCGGAAGCAAAGTTGTAACAACATAACGAGCAGAGTTGAGATTTCGTGGTGAAAATTTGCACACGTCCTTTTCTCCCCAATAAACTGCTCATTTTTCGGAACCGTCGATATCGGACCGCTATAAGATCAAGCAGTCATACAAATTGCACAATCAAAAGTATGTTCTTCTTTGGAAACATTTTTTATTTGACAATATATCTTCACGAAATTGGATAGGGTTACTTGTTCAAGGCAACGCTATAATCTCCGAAAAAAAAATTTCCAGATGCGGTCACTATAGCAAATTAGGAAGGACTCACGTATATGTAGGTACTTTTTTCAATAACAGCGCGCCAGTCATTCTTCATTTTCCTTGTTTAGCACCAATTATTAACCCCAAGTGTAGCCGGATCATTCTCCACCTGGTCTTTCCAACGGAGTGGCGGTCTTCTTCTTCCTCTGCTTCACCCGACAGTTACTGCGTCGATTACTCTCAGAGCTGAAGTGTTTTCATCCATTCGAACGACATGACGACGTATGACGTCGACTAATCAGATCTTGTCATCATCCATGCCTCTGCACCATATAGCAGAACAGGGATGATGAGTGACTCGTAGAATTTGGTCTTTGTTCGTCGAGAATGGACTTTACTTCCTATTTGCTCATCAGTCCGAACAAGAACTATGACAAGAGCTATTCTGCGTTGGATTTCCAGGCTGACGTTGTTGTTGGTGTTAATGCTGGTTCCAAGAAAGACGAAATTATCTAGGACCTTGAAGTTATGACTGTTAAATTTAGTGACGTGGGAGCCAAGTGGCGAGTGCGATTACTGTTTGTTTGATGACAGCAGATATTTCGTCTTGCCCTCATTCACTACCAGAACTTTGTGGACGGTGGGCTTTAATATTTCACACAGTACGCTCGATTGAACCTTATATGCGATGTTGAGGAAGTTTATCCCAAGATAATTGGCACAGATTGTGGGGTCTCCCTTTTTGTGTCTTGGGAAGAGCACACTTACATTCCAGTCGTCGGGCATGCTTTTGTTCGACTTTATTCTACAAAGAAGCTGATGCTGATGATTATCATGCTCCTGTCCAAAATTATGTGAAAATAATACTGTATTTACAAAAATGTTCAGCAAATTAAACTCTTATATGATTCCCACATTAGCAGACATACGAATAGACTCATATACTTTAGGGTATATGAAAGCCATTTAAATGCAATTACTACTATACATACATATGTATATTCAAAGGTGCATGAATCTCTATACGCCAAGGTACGTTCGCTCCGCTATCATACCGTTATTCGTAGCGTTATTATAAAAATCAAGTTTTTGTTGCGACTCATATGCCAACGCGGCGTGTTGCTTTGTTATCGCTGCAGACTTGAATGTTGTTGTATGTCGCATTCACTCAGTCGAAGGAAACTCATGTTAACGGAACAAATCGGAAATGTTGCCGTTGAAACAAAATGTGACTACTTTTTGAGCATAAAAAATACAATTAGAAGTGAAAAAGGAAAAACACGCACACGCCACCCACAAAGCCAACGGTGTATATGCACATACACAAACATTCATGTGTGAGTATAAATGTCCGCAGCCTTGACAGTAGGAGAGTGGCTGTGGCTGTGGCTGTTGCTGATACGACACGACGCCACGATGCCACTCGCACACGCGCTGCTGTTGGTCCGCAACTGAAACTGATCGCTTGCAATCATGCATGCATGCAAGTACATACAGGTGTGTGTGTGTTTATTTGTTTGTATATCTAGTTGGGTGCTTTTGTCACAACTCACGCAGTAATAATAATAGCGGGCAACAACACTAATAACAGGAAGGGAAAAGTGAAACTTTTAAGCTGCTGCCGCTGTGGGCAACCAGATACACATCTATGCATGTATGTGTGTATGTATATGTATATGTAATATGTGTTGGTTCTACAGCCGAGTCCAGGCGGCACAGCCAAGCGCCCGAACATGCGCCTGTTGGTGAAATGATGGCTACAACAACAATGACGACGGCACTGCAAGTGGCAGTAATAATAACAAGAAAATAATAAAAAAATTACAACAACTACAACAACTTTACAGCGAAAGCAATAGTAGCGACTTGAATTACAATGCCGTTGGTTGCCATTAAATGGGTGTAGTTGATAGCTGGAAAATGTACTTAATGCATTGCTTTATAGTAAATACAAAAAAAGAAGCATAATAAACGTGTGGATACAGCAACAAAAAGCAAAAGCAACAACAACAACAGCATATAGTAGGTTCAAAAAAATATTGCAGCTCTGATCACACATCTCCGCGCAAATGGGAAGGAACAACTCGAAATGCCAGCAACAACCACAGCGATAATAACAAAAACAACCGTTACAATAGTAGCATAAAAGCCTGCTACCGTCGTCGCCAGCGCGAAATCTGCAACAGCAGCAACAAATGTGTATATAAACAATGCAACAGTGCCCCTGGCATTTGTGATGCGCATAAGTAAGTTTTGTTGTCGTGTTGTTGTTGTTATTGTTGCTGCAACTACCACTGCCGCTGACTGACTTGTCGGCTTGTTCTCCTGACGATTATTATGAGTTCGATTGCATGAAGTGCAATTGAATTGCGTTCAGTGCGCAAATAGGCGAGTGGGTGTTGCGTATACGCCCCGCCCCACCACTGCAAACACCCACAACAACGCCTCTTGGTACACTCATACATCTGCAGTCATAGCGTGAGTGTGTCGGCGGATATGAAATGACATTTAAATGCACAAAACTTCATTACACTCAGCTGCCGGTTGTTGGCGGAAATACACACTTCAACAAACAACGCGCAACGTGTGGCTCACTGAGCGCTATGCACTGTGTGTAATACATATTTGTGTTTGCAAGGATGCATACAGTTGTGATGAAAATTATTTTTACGATTGGCAGTGAGATTAAACGCTGGAATGGAATTAATAATGGAAATTAACTTTGAAGGCAAAATATTGATAAGCGTCGAGCATAATAAGGTTTAACACATTATTATTAAACTTATATATTGGTTCACTTTCAATTAGTTTTCCCACAAGTTACATACAATGAACCATGAAATTGTTCATAAAAACGTAGGTTTTACTTTTCGTGTTATATAATTACTTCACTTGTAGCTGGAAATTAAGAAAAAATATTAGTAGAAACTTAAAAAAACTATGCAACTATGGTCTCGCCTTTTTTTGAATAATTCAATTTTATTGTAAGGAAATGGTTAGAAAAGAATTATTCCCATCACTGCTTACAATTTATTCTCACATTTTTAGCAAAGCTCGAATACCATTACATCATCTTGTGATGCTACCTAAGAATCAAGCCATTTTTCGAAGTTGTCTTGTGAGTGGAACTGCTTCTGAGCCAGACCATGTGCCATCAAATATTATATAACAAATAATAATCGAACGGTGCAATTTCTGAGCAATATGTTGGATGGGGCAGGATTTCTTATTTAAGCGTTTCCAGGCAGGTTTTAACGGGTTTGGCAACGTGAGGCCAAGTGTTGTCATGCATCGCAATCACATTTCGTGCCTCTCCTGGTAGTCAGGTTATAAGGAACCCAAGTTCATTGTCACCGTATTATTCCCAGCCCATATCGTCGCTTTGAAATCGCTTGGCGAGTGACTCCCAATGCTGAAGTTCTTTTTGCGTTTGACCCGAATCCTGTGGTAGAAACACGCTACTTAATGTTAAATGAGCCTTCCCACATAGCCCAATAAGCAGGGGTGGTGGACAATAAGACCACATATCCACGCTTTATTTAGAAAATAAGGTTCCAAGTCACACTAAAAGAGGGTGGATGGCGCAGAAGCCTACGATACACCGGCGGATCTTCCAACATCTATACAGATGGTTTCAAAATACTAATGGAATGGGAGCCGGAATTCATTGCTCGGAGCTGGACCTCAGGCTACCCTGCAAGCCTTACCCCTATGGGTGGGGGGAAGAATATACCCGTGATAAGGCATGCCTGTCGTAAGAGGCGACTAAAATCCACTATGTCTACCTGAATGACATGTTTTGAAATGTCAGCATAGTCTATGTCAGAAGCGGTGCTATAACACTCAGCTTAACATTATATTATAGACTTTATGTTAATTCTTAATATAAAGGCATTTGTTGTTCAAGCGACAAATGTCACCAGTCATTGAGTTTGGAATTTTGGGAGCTCAACTGGTAGTAGCAAAAGCTACAAAGTCTCACCAGAGACTTTAACGGGGAGCAGTTAGCCCTTGGAGTTTACTCCAATCTGCTCATTGGGTTTGGCCCTTTGTGGAGATTCGTAGTGGCTGTGGTTTGAACCTGAATGCAGGCACGGTTGAAAAATTTCAGTCCAATGTGGAGTCGCATTGCGGCCGGGTGCCGGACCCAAAGTACGGCAGAGGTTTCAGGTCGGCCCGAACAAGGCGGCTAAGGCGTCCCTATCCACTTGAACCAATTGCAACCAAGGTATTAGTGCAGAATGCATTTATCATTGTGATTGTGATCATTGTGCGTCTAGAAAGCCCCATTAGGTAAGGCCATCACCGGCAGGTACTCACGTAAATCACAACGGACTCTGCCCTTCAAGCTTCCAGAATAGGCGGAAAGCGACGGAGGTAGCTAACAACGCAGAAAACAAAATAAAAAGGATAAATATATACATAGATAGTTAGACAGAGAATATCCTTAGAAGAAGGGAAAGCAGTAAATGTAGCGGCTGCATATACTTATACTGGGTTCCAGGCCACAAAAGATCTCCAGTAAACGGAACTACTGATGAGATTGCCAAAAGTGCTACTCCACTGGCTACCGAACAAGTAGAAGAAAATTCGAGAGCCACTAAAAACAATATACAACGAATTTTCCGAAAGCGCTGACAGGCGGATCAGGGTGAAGATCACCAATATCAAATGCAAGAGCGTCTTCGGAAAACTTTCTTACTTTTTACTCACACGGTCTCGAAAGGACTACCGGCCGTTTGTCGGCCTCTTGACAGGTTACAACCTACTGTCATCACATGCAAGCCGGACGGGCATAAGTTTTAAAGCTATATGTAGAAAGTGCACATCTTCTGTGATCACTCATTTTTAACGGTATTTTTCGGCAAATTTGTCTGTTTTCATATTTTTGAAACAGAACCGATCGAAACACTGTGGTTTTTGAAATATCACACACATTTGTGCGTGATAAGCAATAAGCTTTCATTTACCTAGGCTCCGATTTCAGTGCAATATTTTCGGCCTTTAACCTATCAAAAAATTCATTAACTTATAAGTGAATATGTGTGTTAAAAACTACGGCTCATATCAAAAACAATAAGTGAACGTGATTTTGACAGTTCGTGGCATCCATGTTTGTTTACTGATTTGTGTAAAATAGACGTCCAGTAATATTTGCCTTGTCACTTGTCACGGCGCTTACAGTTCTTCGAAAAGTCAACTTCAGGGGGGAGGCCTATTTCTGGTTTAATGTGTTCGTCAACAAATAATGTTGTCGCTATTAGGGAGAGTCACGTCCTCGGTGTCGTATAGGAAATGCAATTATATTGTGCGGCTTGTGGTATGGCATTATCAGGACTTATTAATTTACAAATAGTGGAAGATGTGTAGATGATGTAACCGACTTTTTATCCCGGAATTTCAAATAAGACGATACACCGTCTCACATTTCGACACGTTACATGCAAAGCTTGGCGTTTCGCTAATTTCGAGAAATGGCTTAGTCAAACGGCGACCAAGATCCTGCCTAACGGTTCTAAAATATTTTCTCTGGGGGTTTCTTAAAGCAAAAGTTTACGACAATTATTTTAACATCATATCATTCTTGTTGGTAGACCCCATCACTTTTGTAGCTATTGAAAAGCTCTATTCAGATAAAAGGACAAAGTAATTAAGGACTTTCGGATATAAGTATTATATATATAAATATATTTTAGTATATTTACACTAAAAATCAGACATTTCTTCTGCGAAGGATAACACTTTGCTTAATTGATTAGTTTTTCAAACAAATGTGTTATGTATACGCCCTGGTGTCCGCTTGGCAAATGCTTGGTAGTGAGTAGTATCCATTGAAGACTATCTGTTGACTTATTTTTTCTTAAATTCCTTAACTATAAATGAAATTGAAGTCACAGACTTTTTTCACTGATACGCTAATATCAAAATTAGTTTGTAGCAGGTCCCAGTATGTAAGAAACGAAAAGCGGATTTAAAACTGGTTTATTATCCTAAGATTCCGATAAGAAAGAAGAATAATTGAAAAGGTTAATTGAGCAGATGTGAACAACAAACATAGTGAGTCAATTAAGTTCTTAATTTTCTTAGTTAATCTGTTTAAATCTTGTATTACTATCGAATTTTATATTTTTGAAATAATTAAACTTTGTGAAAGTAAGAAATCGAAGAAATAACGCTTTACTTTGGCAAATACTTGTCGAAGTTCCACTTTTGGTTACACATTAATATAAACATAAAAATTAACTATAACCATTAAGTCACATAATTATATATATTTTCCGAGAACGGATAGTAAGCTGTGTCAGGGAAGATATATTGCCGAACATTCTATTGGGTTGTCGCAAAAGAATTTTCGTATTTTGTCAATAGATATCGTTGCAGTCGTATACCTCCAGTGAGATTTTAAGCTTCATTTAAGAAAAAAAAAATTTGATTCAGGGAAGTTGAAAAAAGTCACAGCTGTTCAAAAATGAGGTAAAATAAAGAAAAAATTTACTATATTTTGAAATTTTTGTATAAAAAAGCGAAGAATAAAATGCAAGCCACTATGAAATTTGTGAAGTTTACAGAGACTCGCTGTATCAGTTCGTGTAGCACAACAATGGAAATTTCGATGTGAAAGATGCATTTCGCTCTGGTCGACCCATCGTCGAAAAAGTCGATGAAATTATGGAATGATTGACACGGACTTTCACATAAGCAGCCATGACATCGCTAGGAACTTAACGTTCATTATTAAACGGTTTTGAACCATTTAAAAAAAGGCTGGCTACAAAAGGAAGATCGATGTTTGGGTACCACATGAATTGTTGGTAAAAAATTTAATGGACCAAATTAACACCTGCGATTCTTTGCTGAGACGAAATGAAATCGAACCTTTTCTGAAGCGAATGGTAACAGGAGACGTAAAACGGATCAAATAAGACAACAATGTGCCAAAAATAATATGGTCCAAGCGTGGTAAGGCTCAGCAAATGGTCACAAATTCAGGATTGACGGCTCGAAAGGTTATGCTGAGTGTTTGGTGGGATTGGAAAGCCATCATCCACTATGAGCTGCTCCAACCTGGTCGAACGATTGATTCTACATTTTACTATCAATAACTGATGAGATTGAAGCAAGCAATCAATAAAAAAAATGGCCAGAAGTAATCAACAGAATGTGCTTCGTCTTCCATCAGGACAACGCTAGACCACACACATCTTTGATGACTAGGCAAAAACTGGATGAACTTGACTGGGAAGTTTTGATGCAACCTTACTGTATTATTCGCATATTTCACTTGCAAATGTTGTTCAACATATACTTATACCACACACACAAAACATTACATGCACATGTATGATATGTAAACGTACTTTAGATTTTCCATTTGCGTGTTTGCATTTAAAATTGAAAATGGTAATTCGGCTATAAAAATCAATTAATTTATGTTTTAAGCTTATTAATAACAACGTTAAGTATATGCAAACAAGCCATAAGATTCACACTCATCCAAAGTGTGTAAATTGAATTATAAATGCAAATGTATGTGTGTGTGTGCTTAAATTACCATAAATAAAAGGTTATGCATGTGAATGGGAGCTAAAGGTTTACATTTTTGATGAAACTGTTATTTCGAAATTAGCATAATAATCACACATACAAAGGAAAGATATGTTTGTGAAAGCGTATCTCTGAGATTATATAAATGCACATAAGGAAATAGAGCTAACTTAGCATAATTTTGGGTTAAGCGGTGATAACTTGTCTGACTTGTAAAGGAGTTTCTACTTAAAGGCATATTTGTTCATTGCTCGTGAAGTCCTAGCATTTGACTTTAACTTGTATTTAAAACTTATGGAAATAATATATGTCATATCAGTTCAAGATAATCGGGAACCCCCCTAAGAATTTATTCATTGCAACCGAAGTTAAGGTTTTTTCTAGTTTTGGTTTTATAAAAATGATTATCAAGTAAGAAAAGTAGTTTGTCCAAAAATTTGTGAAAGACTTAAACACCCTCTTCTTCTGATGAATATTAACCCGCGCGCTGTCAGCTCTTTCCAAATATTTACACTTATGAGAGATCAGCGGTCAAATGAAAAAGAAACATTGACAAAACCAACTTGAACTAAGAAATATATGCAAATTTGCCATTGAATAAAAAATGTTGATTTCATAACTTATTCTGAATAGCATCACAATTTGAAAAATGGAAGATTTGTCAACACTCAATGGAGCACATTGACTTCCGAATATTTTATTTACAAATAGCTTAATATACGACAAGCAACACATGTACCTTCATGTAAGTATGTAAGTACAGCTCCTTGAATACAAGTAAGCTATTAAATGCATAAAGCTGATCCCTTCAAATGCTTAGCATGTCATTTTGAAGACTTAAAGATTTCGCTGCTCGCAGCCGGCGCTACAACTTTGCCCAAATCCATCATTTTAGCATATAGTATATACATATATACATATGTATGAGAAGAGTATATGAATGTAGCTAGACGACGCATCTAATCACAACCCAATCGACTAAGCGAGCTGACAGACTATCACGGCAGCAGACAAGCGCAGGCGGGGCGGGTGCTTGTTGGGATGCGCACTAGAAAAAGACTCGTGTCTTTGCTGACTGCCACTGTTGCCTCTCAGTTGGTTTGCCCTTCACTCTGCCGCCGCGGCGGGTCGCCAGCTCCCGCCTGCTGAGCGCTTTTGTCATAATCGCACTGCCAATATAACGGCAACTTATAGCCAACTCGCTGGCGCAAGCTGCAAAGGCGCGGCGCTAGGGTGGAGGGTCGACTGCTGTGAACGCATTTGTTACGAATGTTTACACGAATATTTAAGGATAATCTGCTGATTTCAAAGGGATTATTATGCAATTTTTCTTGCTATAAATATTTTAAAGTATGGAAAATGAAAAAAAAAATAAAATAAAAAAAAAAAATTGTATTTTGTGAAAAAATTACACACTTTTGCAGCGACAATAAAAAACATTATCCAATGTGTATGTGTGAGTATTTTGGAACAGCTATGTATATGTATGTGTGTGTGGCGGCGCTGCTGCTTTGTTCCGTGCCATTATCGTTTGCTGTTTGGGCGTTATTGTCAGTGTTGTTGCAAATATTTGTTATTGTTGTATTTCTTATTATCATTGTTGTTGTGTTTATTATACCCTGAACAGTGTATATTAATTTTGCCACTAAGTTTGTAACAGCTAGAAATAAGCGTCGAAGAATCTATAAAATATATACACGATGAGCGTGAGAAGCTGATTTTTGCCTACATTTGATGAAGTTTTCCAGATCGAACCACAATATCATATAGCTGCCATACAAACTGCACAATCAAAATTAGGTTCTTGTATGAGAAACTTTTTTAATTGACAAGATATCTTTACCAAATTTTGTATAAGTTATTATCCGTAATAACACTATAATATTTGGAGAAATTTTCCAGATCGGATCACTATAGCATATAGCTGCCATACAAGCTGAACAATCAAAATTAAGTTCTTGTATGGAAAGCTTTTTTATTTGAGAAGATATCTTCACGAAATTTGGCATAGACTATTATCTAAGGTAGTGCTACAATGGTTGAAAAAATTTTCCAGATCGGGCTACTATAGCATATAGCCGCCATACAAACTGCACAATCAGAATTAAGTTCTTGTATGAGAAACTTTTTTAATTCACAAGATATCTTCACAAAATTTGGCATAGACTATTATCTAAGGTAATGCTACAATAGTTGAAGAAATTTTCCAAATCGGACCACTACAGCATATAGCTGCCATACAAACATGTGCTTGTATGGAATAATTTTTATTTATATGTAAAGGGTATTTTAGCTGCGATGTAAACCAAAGTTAACGTTTTTTTTTTTTCTTCTTTTTATTGTTGTTGTGCTTATTTTTTAATGTTGTTGCTATTATAGTTATTGTTGTTGCTGCTATGCGGCTGTTGCAAGCATTACTGTGCGGCTCACATTAGCAAATACACCAATTTATCTCCCTGTCTGTGTATGTACAAGTATGCTTGTGTGTGTGTGTCGGCCGTACATTTAGCGGGATAAAATAAAGAAATACTATACAATAATTTGGTTGCGTAAGCAATTCATTTTATTTTATTATCTGGCATATGACAGCAATAACTGAAATGAACTGCGCTGACAAATAAACAAGCGTAAAACAAATACAACAATAAAAACAGCAAAAAATGCAACAGCAAGAAGACAATAGCATTGTTAATACTTGCAACATAATGCACAGCGGCAAGTGTATGCACTTAGTGTGGCGCGGAGGGGGGTTGAGTCGAGGGAGCGGGCGCACAAAAGTCGCGGGGTCAACTGGAAACTGCCAATAAACCAAAACGACAACGAGCAGCAGCAAACGGCGAACAGCAAGCAGCGAGCAACTATTCAGCAATTTTCACTATTGTCAACAATTGAATGCATGAGTGCCTGACTCTCTCACTCTGTGGATATGCATATTTACCAGCGTACACACACATACATACACATACAAATAATGTATGCATGTGTAGGTGTAGCGCGTCGCTAGCTGCAGCAACATTTCATTTTGGCTTAAATTGTAGCCGAAGCAGGCAGCAGGCGGCAGCAACAGCAAAGCGTCCACACAGCATGCCCGTTACAATGGCCACCAAACAGTTCTTGCCACACTGCTGTGTAAACCTCCTTGGCCTCCATATTTCCGTATTTGCAAATTTAATGCCAATATAGTTGATTTCTTTTACTTATTTATATTTATAACTGTATGCGTGTGTGTGTGCGTGCAACGCCATTTCGTAATTTTTCCTATTTCCTTTCAGCAGACAGTTTGTTTATTTATTTGTTAGCTGCCAGAATCCAGTGCATTCGGAAGTCATCACAATGCGCACAAACACATACACACACAGTTACATATAGTAAAGGGCACGTTTGTGTGCATGTGTATATGCGTGTATGTGCATGTATGCAATCAACATTTTTAAATACTTTGCTGCTCCTACGTACGTCTTTTTATTATCTTACAAATACTTGCGCGCACACATACACACACATGTACACAACACAACAAGTAGTGTAAGGACACAACTACTGCGAATATTGCTAATGTACAGTTAATAGTAGAGAGTGGTGGTTGTTGTTGTTTTGTTATCGTCGCATGGCACTTGACAGCGTGGTTTCTTAGTTTAATGCAGCCGACACAGTGTTGCCACTTTGTTAAAACGCAAAAAACTCACGAAATAAAAGAGCAACAATTCAAAAAGTCCAAAATATATAATGATATTTAGAGAGAGCCTGAAAAGGCGATTTTTGCGAATCAAAAAAGATACATACAAGCACTAGATTTTCATCCAACAGCTTGTATGGCAGCTATATGCTATAGTGATCTAATCTGAAAAAATTCAGAGATTATCGTTGTTTTGGATACCGAATTTTGAAAAGACTTCCGTCAAACAAAAAACTTTTCCATATCAGAACTTTTTTCCGCTCGTTTGGCTTTTATAACATCTATATATGGTTCGAACAATTATAAAGCTTTTTGAGAAGCAAAGGACGGAAAGGAAATTTCAGATCGATATCTCCAAAACTGGAAGCTGGACATGGCTAAATTGACTCCGCCCGTCACGCTGATTTATTTATATACTTTATAAGCTCTCCGACATTTTTTTCCGCGTCTTACAAACTTCGTGGCAAACTGAATATACCCTCTTCAAGGTACAATGGCGGCCTTAAAAATGCAAATTTTACCCAAAAATTGGGTCCATTTTCGAACAGATCGAAAAACTGGGTAGTCATTGTCTCCGCGTGATCACTCAAGCAAATTGGAAAAATGTAGTTTTGAGAAAAACACACCTAGATATAAAGATATTTAATTCAGTGACCACAAGAAAGAAGAAAGCTGTAACTTAAAAACTGTTCGATTTAATTTTTAGAATATTATTAATCGGCCTACTGAGCATGCTTTTGGCAAGACCAACATCCATCTTGAGACTCAGCATTCATTATTGGATACTATTCGACCAAATAGACCACGTCCAGCACGCAGTGAAGAAAATATAGCAACCATAGCTGCACACGGAGATCGTAGAGTCGATTCACCGCCGGTCACAGAAACTGGAACGAATTGGCGCATTTTATGTCGATATATTAAATTGAAATCATACAAAATACAGCTTGTGAATAAACTGAAGCCGCTCGACCTTCCCAAACCACATCACTTTGCTCTATAGACTCTTGAAAAGTTCCAAGAAGTTCTGAAGAGGCACCATTATCGCATCATGATAACCGGCTATTTGTTGCCTGAAATTGAAGCTCGTGATCTCAGCAAAATTTTGTTTCAACAATATGGCGCTACTTCCTGCACATCGTATCAATCAAAGGATTAACCGAGAGAACACATCGGTGAGCAGATAATTTCACGTTAGACTTTTCCTGTGGGGATAAGTAAAGTCTAAAGTCTCTGCGGAAAATTTCGCTTTGATTCAGACCTTGCAGCAAAACATCACTCGTGTCATTCGCTAGTTACTAGTCGAAATGCTCGAACGAGCTATCGAAAGTTGGACTCAATAGGTGAACCATCTGAGATGACCAACATTTGGAAGAGATAATCTTCAAAAAATAAATACCAAAGAATGTTCATGTTTATTTTTCATAATTTATCAAATTTCGAGAGAAAGGTCTTGCGGAAAATGTATGGTTTTTTGTGCATTGGCAACCACGAATAATACAGTCGATCGGTCGATGAGCTGTACGAGATATACGACGACATTGACATAGTTCAGAGAATTAAGAGAAAGCGGCTATGCTGACAAGATCATGTTGTCCGAAGGGATGATAACACTCCAGCTCTGAGAGTATACGACGCAGTACCCCCAGGAGGAAGCAGAGGAAGAGGAAGACCTCCACTCTGTTAGAAAACCAGGAGGAGAAGCCCCTGGCTACACTTGGAGTCTACAATTGGCACTAAACAGCGAAAAGAAGGAACGACTGGCGTTATTGTAAACTCGACTATAACCAAGTAAGCGGTGTCTACGTCAATAAAGAAGAAGAAGAATTTATATTATAAGTATACTACATTTTATTTAACACAAGTAACATACCAAGAATTGATTGATATTTTGATGTAAAGAGAGTAAATTAAAGGATGTGATGACTTGGAAATCGTTTCAAGGACTCTTATTTGAGGACGAAAATAGAAATTTTTATTAGAACAAAACTCTTGAACATTAGAGTTCTTAATGATTTATGAAAATTTTAATTTATTGTGTAGAACCTTTTCGAAGTCTTTTTTGATTTTTTATTACGAAATCCATGAACTACCAAGAATGCTTATACTATAGTTCGTCGAAAGTTTAAATGTGTTGGGCCTTACATGATTTGCGACAACGTTGTGATGAGAGGGCTCTTATTGAGCTGACATAATTATTACAGAGCGCTTCAGTTCTCAACAAATGTTCCCCTTATTGGCCTTGCAACAGCTAAACGAAGCCATTTCGCATGAAATTGCAATAAATTGGCAACACTGCCATCAATGTCAAGCACACACAAACACGCACCAAGTCAGGCACTCACGCCCAGTGCGAATTCGCGTATTGTGCCATAGTTTATTTGTCCAACCATTTAATATACGAGTACTTCTGTATAAACTGTTGTTTTTGTCAGTGCTGTCGTCGTCGTCGCTGTTGTTGTTGCTGCTGCCACTACTGCAATTACTGCTGTGGCGTTGCGCGCAATTACGATTGACAAAAATGAAATTGGCATTCATTTTCGTTTGTCATGCTGCGTAAAAGTACGAGCGCTCTCATCGTATTTCACCAACTGAGTGACAGCTTAAACGGTTGGAGGTCGCTTTGTGGGCGTAGCGATTGGGCGCGGGGCGGCGGATGCACGAGTGCGTGGACTCCAATGTATTTATGATGCAATACAAATATTTGGCTTTTTAATGTTCGGATGTTGTGCTGTAATGGCAAAGACATGGTGGGGTAGTTCCGAAATAATGGTTACATGTTTGATACGCGCTGCTGATGGCTGCGACAATGAGCGTAGAAGCGCGCATAAATCAAATTTCAAATTAAAAATAAAATTGAACTTAAGATGCGATTGTTTGGCAGACGCATTAAAATTGCAACTGAGCACTTGATTATGTAATCGTAATTGGCACATGCCATTACTTACAGATATAAGTATATGGAAGTGTGTGATCTCCAAAATGGCTCATATAATTTTCGAAGATCTTATTTATAATTGGATCCTTGTACCATATTTGTTTAAGCATGCTGAAAATATGCTGGAATCTAGTAAGTTCAGTTCTATTGCATTAAGATGCACTTTTTAGACAATATTATAGGACTATGAGAGACTTAAAACTAAAAAAAAACATAAAATAACTGGATTGAAGAACATGCTTAGTCAGAATATTCGACATATAGATTCACATCAAGAAGTTCGAATAGTAATTATCCGTCTAAAGAACAACAAAGATTGACCAATAGCTCCACCAGGATCGGAAGAAATATCTTTGAGCCGTTCGATACTAGGTTTCAGTTAAGGCGACTCCATATCGTGCGACTTCTTCAATCTACTGCTGGAGAAAATATTTCGAGTTGTAGAGCTGTATCGAGAAGGAACAGTCCTTTATAGGAGTTTACAGCTGCTGGCGTACGCCGATAATATTGATATCATTGACCGTAAGTTCTGAAGAAGCGAAGCAAATGGTTCTGGTAGTGAACAAGGGCAAGACCAAATATCTCCTGTCATCAAAACAACAGTCGTCGCACTCGCTACTTGGCTCTCACGTCACTTTTGACAGTCATAACATCAACGTCAGCCTCGAAGCTCAACGCAGAATATCACTTGCCAATAGATGCTACTCTGGATTGCGTAGGCAATTGACAAACAAAGACCAAATCTACAAGCCACCCATCATCTCTGTCATGCCATATGGTGCAGAGCCATGGACGATGACGAAATCTGATGAGTCGACGTTACGAGTTTTCGAAAGAAAGGTTCGGCGGAAGGTTTAGCCTTTGCGCAATCGCCACGACGAATATCTTATTCTATGGAACGATGAGTTGTAGGACGACATTGACATAGTTCAGCGCTGGCTAGGTCGTGTCATCGGAATGAATAAAAACACTCCAGCTCTAAGAGTATTCGACGCAGTACCCGCCAGGGAAAGCAAAAGAAGAGGAAGACCTCCACTCCATTGGAAAGATCAGGCGTAGAAAGATCTGGCTGCACTTGGAATCTTCAATTTCTGCCAAACGCCTATTCTATCATGACATTACACCGAATTTTGCGACTTGGGTTGAATGCATAGAAGACTCTGAGCATGTACATATTCTTTTATTTCCCTTGCGTTTTAAGTACAAAGGAAAAACTTAAAGCTACACTCGTTGGCAGTTTTACTGACAGCCCACATGTGTCAGTCCACTAATAATTGGTAAGCTGTCAGCGAAGGAACAGCCTCAATCATGACAAAACTGAGACAAAGAGCAGCTGACGTATCCATCAGTTCGGGCTATGGAGAAAACTTAAATGTCTTATCACTTTCACGAAGTAATACCCAATCAGGCGACTCCGCGAGAAAGTCTTGAATTGGGAGTAGGTTAGGTTTTGCGGATTAAAATTCCGCACTGCGGATTTCAATGCTTTCCGCTACTTAAAAAAATCTAAGATAATTTCTACAATGTGAGAAGTAAGGAAGAGCTAAGTTGGGGTGTAATTGGACATTTTATACTCTCGCAATACCAAGAATTTCGAATATCTGACATATTTATTATATCGATATTTTCAGTGAGAAGTTCGCAAAAGGAACTGGGGTCAGCATATTCGATAGCTGGGAACTTGAATAATTTTGATCCGACTTGGACAATTTTGGGTCATAAGGCGGCAACCCTTTTTTTGTTTTTCTTTTTAACAGTTTACATTTGCTTCTGAACCGTGAATAAAATCGAGGCAAAACTAGTCCTACACCCCATATAACTAACAAACCTAATGCAACTAAAAGTAACTACTGCCCTGGGCTTAATCCTTACAATCCTCGCTTATAACCGTACTTAGCTCTTTCTTACTTGTTTTATTTTTATTTTTGCAAAAGTTTAACCGTCACGAAATTTCCTTGGAAATACACTAAAAAAAATTCTCTGAAAATTTTAGCTCTTAATATTTACATTAAGAACTGGACCAAGGCCTGTAAAAATTTTCCATAGAAAATACACTACAATCGTGAGTTTTTATCTTTAAATTCCTACAGATCAGAGGTATTTTATGGCATCGCTTTGACTTTAGATGCATGTTTCTTAGAATTGTTCACTCTACAAAAGTGCCCAGTGCAACAAAGTCGTAACTCACACCGTCGAGGTAGTACGGGGCTCTAAACCCGATTCTTGCAAGAATTTCGCATTTTTTTGCATATATCTCGTAAATGACAGGAGTTAAAGAAAAAATGTACATGACAAATTTGTAGGAAATTTTATTTCCTATAAAAAAGGTTCGAGGTCAAAATCGCTATCATTAGTACGTCTCGAGATTTCGGTTTTTTGAGTAAGGCTTTATAGAATTTTTATAGATGGTATGTATTAAAAAATCTATTAAAATTGCAAACTCCATTTTATTTTCTTTACCCCAAGGTTAAGTTGTTGGATATAGTTGATAGATAGGGCTTAAGACTGACCTAAGCCCTTAGGCAGTTAGCAGCACATACAAATATACATATTTGTATATACTCGTATAATATTTCGAGTGAAAATTTCCCCTTTATATTAAACTGAAAGTAAAGTACATCGCCTTAAGTTGATAATGAAAATATTACTTTCAACTCCACAGTCAATTGAAATTTCCTTGTGTTGCAACTTCACATTTAACCTCGAATCTCGAAGCTGGTTGCTTGGCAGCGCAAATGCAATTTTCCAATTTCAAATTTATTAACTTCTTTTCACACATTTCGCTTATTTAATAAAGAACTTAAATTAATTAATAAACATGCGCACACACACATACGAGCAACAGTGTGTGTGTGAGTTCAGCTAAGGCAAGTTGTGGCAACAGCACTAGTGCCGCGCGTTCTAAGTAGCAATCACATGGAAAATGTCACGCATACGCCACGTACGACAATCACGGAGAGAGGCACACAGCCACACAAACAAATATAGTACATACAGTAACGTTACGCCAAGTGGGAGTGTGTGTGTGTGTGGCATATCAATGCACATTTGTTAGACTAAGCATGTATGTGTTACATGTGTGTGTGTGTGTGTGTGAGTGTTTCCATAATTTGTTGCATTCAGCGCCACAATCAGCACGCTCGGCTCAAGTGTCAAATCTCAGCTGCGAACTGCTTGAGCGGCAAATGCAACATGTACTGTTACAAATGCAATTATATATACACGCACACATACACACACAAACACATGCGCATGCGTGTAAATATGAGTAGCCAGCACAGCACAATGATGTAGTGCAAACAAGCAGGCGCACGTGGAGCGCGCCCACAAACTTAATCGAATTTATCTCATAATATCTTTCAGACATCCGCAGACACGAAACGTATAAAGTTAAATAATCTGATAACCTACCTCAGTCAATGCCGGATTAAACACAGATGCTGGGCGTCCACATGCCATATGCCACACCACGCACACAGCAACATAGCCGGCGGCTGGCAGCGCACAACTGTTGCGGTTGCACAAGTGGAAAAAGCAGATGCAAGAGAGCCGCAGCCACAGCCGAGGCAGTCGTATGTGTATGCTGCTGCGTGCGATAGCTGCGGCTAACCGCACACACACAAACAATCTAGCTGGCAGCACAACGACAGAGATCGAAGCATATAGCACAACAACAGCAACAACGACAACAAGTGCAACAGCAAGCCAATGTGGCAAGCATGACTACGACAATAGCGTAAGCTGATAAGAAGTGCCGTCGCACGGCGAGGGCGTCTAAGTTGCGCAAGAAGAGCGAGCGGTCGTGAGAAGGCAACAAAGAGGCAGCAAAAAGGCAAAAAGCAACTGCCAAACGCTGTTGCACCCACCAGAAAGTCAGCAAGCCAGCAAGTCGCAGCAAAACAAAGGACAACGTGTAAGCGTCGGTGTGTGTGTGTGTGTATGATTCGTGAGCATTCGTGTGCGGTGCGGTGCGATGCGGTGAGTTGAGGTGTGGTGCAATCAACGTGGGCTCTCAACGTCCACCAGCAGACAAGCAGAGCCACTCAACCAGCAGCCAGCCAGCGGACAGACAACCAGCCAGCCAAGTCAAGCCACGAGCCACGAGCCAACGAACCAAACAGTTAGCAAGCAATCGACGGGGCAGCGGCGGTTGTCGAAAGGGTGCCGTGCGAATGGGTTTTATTATTATTTACATACCTGTTGCAGCGGCGGCATTGTTTTGAATAAAAATTCAATTTCCACACTTTCGACGTGGTTGAGTGGTACGAACCATGGACGTTCGCGTGCGGCGGTGTGCTGTGACGTCGGACGCATGCAACAACGCAGGCGTGCAGCAGCAGCATTGTCGCCGTAAATGTCGTCGTCGTTGTTGTCGTCGTCGTCGTGTTTAGTCAATGTGGTGACAAGTGGAAAGTGCCGCAGATATGCCGTGTGGTGAGTGTCGTGTGTCATGTATCGTACGACTTACGGCGTACTCATTGCGTTTCGTGTGTGAGTGCGGGTACGTTTGTGTTGTGTCGTTGGCGAGTCCGAATGTGACTCCGACTATGCTGTATGCGAATGCGAATGCGGCAAAACAGATGTCACCACACACAATGCCAGCCAAAACAAGGAGTATGACAGCAGCACCCTGCAGCAGCGCCGCATCGCCCTTCAAACCCACGCGATATTAGTGTGGTCTTGTTGCTTTAGCGGCTTTTGGAGCTGCACGAGTGTTGTCGTATTCGTATACGAAGGTACAAAAAAAAAAACAATAACAAAAACAGTTTGAAAAAGCCTTTGAGCGACTGAGAAAAATTGAGTAAACATACGCGACGCGTCGACATAAGCATGCCGTAATATCAGCTTTCATGTAGACTGCGGAAGTGTAAAAGAGAGTCGTGCGCTCAAAATATAAAGGTGCTAGCAACAAACATTCTAAGCATTTTTATTTTATTTTCGCTCAATCCCCCAATCCCCCTTCATTACTATCATCGGCTGCTGCTCAGTTAAACTCAAGTCTCCGTTACTCTCTCACTTTATTACCTTCCTTTCTTCTGGGTCTCTCAAGTTACATGCGGTTGTACGAACTTGTTGCGTGTCATTCGGCTACAACCGAACAAGTTCCTGAAGTGTTTTATGCATTTCGTTGTCACTTTGCTCATTGTCAGCAAATGCCGTTTGTACCGTTATTAGTTATTACTACTAATGGAGTTTGATAATAATTTTTTTGGTGGCTGCCCTACTCATTAGCTGTGCGTTTTTTCGTTTGGTAGCGGCGGTATGCCATACATATTTACATATATACCATTGTATACATACATATGTACAAATGTAGGTAGTTATAAGCGCGTATAAGCTTTTATGTTAGATGCTCTTCGGTACGTCTCCGGTCCATTAATGTTGCGGTAAGTTGTGTTGTCAGCGTGTTCATGTCAAATGCTCGCATGTGAGTGGTGTATGTCGGTATGTGCATTTATGTTTGCATAACCTAGAAAATATAAAAGGTTTTCCAACCTCTTACGTACATCAACATATTTATACATACATATACATATGTACATATGTATGTATTTATCTAAAATGATTGTATCTAAAAATTTAAAGTGAAATATTTATGCCTGCGCTTTTGAAAGAAATATTCTTAAATTATTATTTTGACAATTCATTAAAGGCATATAACGGGTTTTGAAATGTGTTGATTATTTATTTAATATTACAACAAACGAAAAAATGTTTATTTGGCAGCACCGGAGTTGTAATACCCTTCAGAAACGAAAAAGTGCTCATAAAAGGACTTAATTTTGATCGTTCAGTTTGTATAACAGCTATATAGCCCGATCAGAATAATATCTGCGGATATTATGTATTGTCTATTCGAAATTTCGTGCAGACATATTTTCTAATGAAGAAGTTTTCCTTACAAGAATTTGAGTTTGATAGATCAGTTTGTATGGCAGCTATATGTAATAGTAATGCGATCGGAAAAATATGTTCGAAAATTATAGTGTTGCTATTTATAAAAATATTTGCTAAATCTCATGAAGATATCTTGTCAAATAAAAAAGTTGTTCATACAAGAACTTTTTTTTGATCGGTCAGTTTGTATGGCAGCTGTATGCTTTAGCTGCCCGATTTGGATAATATTTTCACATGTTGTAGCACTGCATTATATAATATAATAATGTATGTGACAAATCTTTTAAAATAAAACAATTTCAAGAACAAGAACTTGATTTGGGTCAGTCAAGTTGTGAGTCAGCTATATGCGAGAAAAAAGGACCTGCGAAAAATTTCACATCGATATCTCAAAATAAGAGGTACTAGTTAACTTTTATACAGACAGACGAATGCAGTACGAACATTGCACGAAGTGACACACGAAAGGAAGAACCAAACTTATGGATTTAGGTAGAGAGTATACCTATACTAATAGGAATCAATAGCTGAGCAAAATATTATTATCTGACCAATAACGTTAACACTGACAGCAGAGCAGGCTGCGCGAGTAACTAGGGTATGAAACCTTTAAGAGCATCGACTTAATTTCTGCTTATTCAAATGTCTTTCTTCTCGAGCCACTGTATCGATTTTCCGCTGTAAGTACGTTGTCTCCATTAAAGAAGCTATAGATCTACTGCTTTGAATGACAGTCCTCCGGTGGTAGAATACCCTTCATTTCTTCGCAGACTGTGATAATGTGATGGCTGAGTTGCCTTTTTGATTGAAATTAAATCACTGCCCCTCCATTAGCTCAGCTCAGTTTTCAGACTTCTTCTAGTTATGGCTTATGATTCTTCATTGTCCGACTGGTAACCATGCGTACAACTAAAAGTTAGGTTTGAAAAACTATCTGGGTCGTCTAATACAGTTTTGATCAAGATATATGAAGAATCAAGTCCTTTCGTTCATATGCCTTGTGATAACTTTTTCAGTGCATTTTCTCTATCGAAAAGTAGCCACAAATCCTGACCTAAAGTTTGTGATGAGGAATGCACTTAGTACACTCATCCAAGATGAAAAAAGAATCTGATAATAATACTAAACGGTGAGTGGCGCAAGACACCGACCAACCAGTGTAAATTTCAATCTACACGGAGCGATTAAAAATGGTTCTTGGGGTGGACGCCAGGATCGATAGCTAAACCTCAGGTGTCCCTTCAAGCTGCCGTAATCTTCCAGATGGAAAATTGCTGAGATAGCTGCAAAACAATAATTGCACACCGCATTGTGTCAGAGAATGTTCTTAGCAGCAGGGTGGCAGTAGATATGGTAGTTATTGGAAAGCGGTTGCATATATATTGGGCTCCTAGAAATGAAATAGTCGATGAGAACCACTACAGGAAGTAAGCAAGCCAATAAAAATGCTATATAATGAAACATTCAAAAGGGTTGACCAGGGTGAGTTAAAATGCTTTAAGGGCATGATACAAGTAGAAAGAGCAGGGAACTAGACGTGAGAGAGACTCTGGAACACCTTCTCTGCTTTTATCCGGTCTTATCTCACACTCAGATTAGATATCTAGGAGCTTTGCAGTTCAAGGTATTACATGAGATATCAGAATAAGATATTAAGTCTCTAAAGCTTTGCCGTCCGGTACGATACACACTTCAACGTGTATAAAACTGAACCTCTTTCTGGCGTTACAAAGGACCTGTAGGTCTATGTTTGGCGTGACAGTCAGCTAGTAAAGCATAATTTTAATCCTAATGACGCACATAACTCTTCTTTTTGTTTCTTTGAAGAGTGTTAAAAGGATTTGACATTTCTGTCAACTACCCTGACCAGGGTATAATAGGCTAAAAGCTTGTAGCAGCCGGAAGGAAACTTCGCAGAGCATAAAAATATTGTAATAATAATTTTTGAGATATCCCACTTAAATTTTGTAGACTTTCTTTTCTCCACAAGAAGCTGCTCATTTGTCGGAACCGCCGATATTGGACTACTATGGCATGTAGCTGCCATAAAAACTGAGAAAAAAGAAACAAGTTCTTGTACGGAATATTCTTTATTAGTGAATGGTATTCTGGCTTCGTTGCAACCGAAGTTCATGTTCAAGTTTTTCTTGTTTTAATGCACTATCTTTAAGAAAGTCTACTTTTTAAACTTACTTAATTTTTTGTATCACTTTTCCATGTCATGCTTCAAGTGATAATTAACAGGATATGAAATATTTTCTATAGATTTTACTTTTCCACACATACACGCCACAAATACATAAATATATATACATATGAACTTGTAAAATAAAGACCGCTATTTTTAGCCTTTACTTGTCTACTTTTTGACACACACACACACATACACAGTTGTAAAAAACTCATAGGCGTTTGGGCAAGTGTATGCAGAGGCTTTAATATTTATTATTGCCGCAAAAGTTAATCGATGGAAAAGTTCGTTTGCGGATATGTTTGTCATTTATTGTAAGTAGAAGAGACATTTTGGCATATTCCACAGCATCGTCACTGGTATTGAGCACGTTGTTTATGTAACTGACGTGCTGGCAGCGCGGCGGCGAGTAGTAAGTGAATGCTTTGAAGATAGACTGCGTGCTGAGTACATATTTTGATGGTTTTCAATGAAAGCGAATTGGCAGCGCCAAATGGAGGTAAACCTAAAAATACCTTTTTGCTTTGTACCCATTATTTTTTCCTTACGTTTGTGTGTGTGTAAGAGAGTATGTATGGCCACTGAAAATGTGTTTCGTTGGTATTTTAGTTGAAAATTTACACATCAATAAATTGCTGAATTTAAGTACTTAGTGCAAGTTATATTAAAAATATTAATTTTACTGACTAATTTTTATACCCTTAATAGGATAATATGGTATAAGTTTGAACAAAGTTTGCAACACCTAAAACGAAACGTCATAGGTCCTAAAATGTGTAATCAGTGAGGATTTTTGTTGATTGTTGTTGACAGCCCTTGGCCGGATAAAAAATCAGGGGCCGTTCCGATTAGGTAGAACCGATTGACATGGTAATGGAGTTTAGTTAATTTAACATTGTCCGCCTGTCTGTCTCTGTGCAAAAGAAGCCATTAGTTTTTGAAATGTCGATCTGACTCACGTTTTTTGCTCCCAAAGAATCTACTCATGTGTCGGAACTGCTGCTATTGGACTATTATAGTACATAGCTGTCATAAAAAAGACGTCAAGTATACACCTGTGAAGAGTATTATAGCTAAATTAACGAGCCGTTAAACTTTGCACGCGATGTGTGCATGTCTAGATGTAAAACATGTGGTGAGTCAACGTCTTGTTGAAAATAGAGATCGTTCGCGTCGATTTCATCAAAATTCGGAAAAAAAATTCAGTCAACATCGTATTATAACGCTCGCTATTGATGATAAGAACTATCTCATTTCGAAAGAAATAAACTCCACGGATGATATTATGCTCTAATCCACACTAAACGATACATTTTTGGGAATACAATTGTGTTTCCTGAACCACACGAGGATTTAACTCACTCCAATATCGACAAATTTAGTTATTGACGAAGCCATTAAGCCAGAAATGGGCTTCATCTGAGAATATGATTTTTTTTTAACTGCCGTAGTAAGCGAAATAATCTTTTATATTATAATTTCCAAGCGTTGTACCAAAGTGAAACATGACATGTTGAAATGACAAAGCTTACTGGATACGATGACAAAATTTCACAAAAATTCTTAAGGAAACATGGCCGTCGCGAGCTATCGAAAACACGTCATCCCTAGAGGTAGACATTGTATTTGTATACCAAGTCGACTTTCAAGACGTTGTTTCAGTCAGATATTTCTTAAATCTCCAAACATTGTCAAAATTTATTATTAGAAGAGTTTCTTTTGGGTCCAGAATGAACTGTGAGATCCAGTCTTAGGGGAAAGAAAATCAAGGAGCAAAAGGAGGATTCAGACATTCAGATAACGTTGAAAAGCCGAAAGTCGATTATCAATTAGTAATGTATTTAGTATCTCGCAAAGTATAGTATATATATGGCCAAGCCATGACCAACAGGAAGCATTTTGGTGCGATTGGCTGATAATCATTTACTATGAGCTGTTTTTTATTGGTCAAACTTTTAATTCGCAGTTGTATTGCCAACAATTGGACCATTTGATGGAAGCAATCACACAAAAGCGGTCAGTTTCGACCTTTAGGATAAGTATTGTTTCTCATAAGAACATTACGGACCAGGCACCGAAGCATTACTACTTGCTCCTGCCTATGCCGATTGATTTTTCTGGTAAAAAATTTTCCTCAAGCTTGTGAAAATCGACTTCACACTTCTTCCTTAATAACGGATGATCCAAGTAAGGATACTTTTTTCAATAGTCTCGTTTTGGCAGATTATGCGTGAGTTGGTTGAAATTGCCGTGTTATTTTTGTTCAGTATTGTTTGACATTTCATCATGGAAAGACTTACGCCTGAACAACGTTTACAAATCGTTCAACTTTATAACGGAAATTGACGTTCTTTAAAAAATGTGTTCTGCGCGTTTCGCTTAACTTCATTAGCATTATTGGATAATATTCATCCAAATAGACTACGTCCAGCATGCAGTGAAGAAAAAATAGCAGCCGTAGCATAGAGTGTACCCGAAACCCGTGGAGGGTCGATTCGGCGCCGTTTCTTAGCAACTCGAACTGATGTTTAGAACGACTTAGCGCCTTTTACGTCAAGATCTTAAATCGAATTCGAACAAAATACACTTTTGCAAGAACTGAAGCCGCTCAACCTTCCCAACTGACAGCACTTAGTTCTTTGAGTTTCTAAAATGTTTCAAGAAGATCCGACGTTTCCGAGCCGAATTGTGTTCAGCGATGAGGCATGTTACTGGCTCAAAGGGTATGTAAACAAGCGACATTGCCGCATTTGACACGGAGAGCAATCTGAAGAGATTCAAGAGCTGCCATTTCACACAGAAAAGAGAACGGTATGGTGTGGTTTATGGGCCGGTGGAATTATCGGTTCACATTTCTTCAAAAATGATGCCGGTCAGAAAGTAACCGTCAATGGGTACCGTTATCGCGCGATGACCACCGACTTTTTGATACCTGAAATTGAAGCTCGTGATCTCGGCGACATTTGGTTTCAACAAGATGGCATCACCTCCCACACATCGCCTTAATCAATGGATTTATTGAAGGCAAACATAGGTGAGCTGATAATTTCACATGTAGGGCCGGCCGATTGGGCACCAAGATCATGTGTTATCATACTGTTAGACTTTTTCCTGTAGGAATATTTGAAGTCTATACGGACAATTCCGCTTCAAATCAGGTTTTGGAGCAAAACATCACGCGGTTCAATCGCCAGTTACCAGTCGAAATGCTCGAATGAGTTATAAGAAATTGGTCTCAATGGATGGACCATCCGAGACCTAACTCCGGCCAACATTTAAAAGAGATAACCTGCAAAAACTAAATGCCAAAGAATGTTCTTTCGAATGATAATAAACATTACCCATTAAATTTGAAGTTTCTGTGTATTTTCTTAAAAAAAAAGTAGGGAACGCCGATAACCTTTTATTATTATTATTATTATTATTATTATTATTATTATTATTATTATTATTATATAGTATAACTGACTGTTGGGCTTGTGGTAACACATATTTGTTTTATAGAGAAACTAGAAGATAGGTAGAAATAAGTTTTTTTGAATTATGTATTAGCGAGAATTTTTTTTTTTCATTTTTAATTATTTTTTGGGAGGAGTTCAATTAGGTCGAGGTCACCGTACATTCGTGCAAAGCTAAGCATAAACATTTGCATTATTGAAATAAAAGAAAAATCATGCAATATCCTTTAATAAATAGTATATCCTATCTGCTTACAATTCCAACTAATGAGGGTCAAGTAAAGCGCTGACTTAGCAATGCCAACTGAGAATACAATAAATATTCGATAACAATTCGAACGAAAGACGCAAAGCCACTTAAAAAGGATTGTGCTTGTCAATTAACATATCACAGCGCTCATACACACACACACACACAGATACACCCACAAACCTGTGGATTACCTTACAACCTGCTGTGTGTGTATGAAGAATTTTAACACCGCCAAGCAATAAGCCGGTAATTAGAAGTAAACACAGCAAAATACGACCGCTAATTGCCCATCATCGGTGGGTTGCAGTCGCTAATAAAACTGAAAAGAGTGCAACCACAATTTCCCATTTTAATCTTATCAAATTATAATCCACTTACTTATACACAAGTAATAAAGTAATGCCGCGAATCAAGGATAAGTACCAAAGTAAATGAACAACTTTACTGTTATGCGCGCAGCAAACGCGCGCTGTTCAAGCGTGTGTGTGGTTGGAAGACAGTGTGAGTGCATAAGCGAGTATGTGTGTGAGTGCGGGTTGTGAAGCAATTTCCCCATTTGCAATGCTGCTTTTTGGCCACCGCAATGCAAGAGTCATTAGGAAATGTGCCAGTTAAATGCTTTTTAGTTGTGGCAAAAGCGAAAATTTCGCGCATAATTATTATTTTTTCGGCGTTTCTCGGCATTTTTGTGAATTTTCATTTATACCCCAATTTCAAATTGATTTTACTGAGTGCGAATAGTGAATATACAAAAGGCTTGCGCGTGCTAAAAAGCAAAAAAGTGTCAAGCATACATACATACATGTATGAAAAACGAAGTATGAGTGTGTGTGTGTGTGCATATGTGTGTTGAGTGGCGTGTAGTCTTTAGCAGTTAAAAGGCGAGCGTGCGATAGGCGAACGAATGCGAGGCTTAAAGCGCACTAATGTGTGTATATATGTATGTAAGTTAAAAGAACAAGCTGCCTTGCGAGCTAATGGTATATTGTATATACATGCAACCTTATATATGTATATACTTGTATGTATATATGTGTGTTTGTGTGTGCATTATGCTTTCGTTTGGGTAAGTTGCGTTGAGTGAACCTATTATTAGAACTATAAATCAGCAGGAAATGAGCAAAACGCAGCGAAAGAAAAATGTTCACACACACACTTACACATACATACATTGCATACAAATGAACGTACAAAGATTTCAAGTAGCAGCAATGACAGCAACAAAACTTAACATTCACACAATGCCAAGCAGCAGTAGTGGCAAAGGCAGCGACAACAACAACAACAGCAGCAGCAGCGGCGGGAGCAACAGCAATGGCAGTCATAGTTGCCGCAGATTGGAATAGCGTAAAGCAGATGCGAATAGAATGGCATAGAATACTCGTAGAATATATAATGGAGTATGTTTGGTAGTAAAATTGCGTGAAGTCGCGTAGCCGTGCCCGTGCGCGTCGCCAACTCACACGCCACTTCAAAACCAAAAAAAAAAAAAAACCCAACCAAAAAAGAAGCGCCAGCAAGCTCCACAGCGCAAACCTTTGACACATACATACACATAACATACACACATACATATGTATATATACAGCCACTAGCATCCTTGTTGGTCTACAAACTTTTGCGCTGCGGTGAAGCCGCATACATACTTACATACACGCTCAACTCAGTGGTATGTGTGTGTGTACGTGCGTCGCGCAGCTTGAATGATAGTGTGATGAGCGCTGAGTGGTGAAGTGTGTAAAAGAGGGGCGTTAGTTAGTGGGATTTTAGTTTACGTTTGTCGTTGTGAGCAGTGTGCAATGGGGCGCGCAAGTGTCACGAAGCCCCTCAGTAAGTGTGTGCGTGCGTGTGCGCTGGCCTGCGCTGGAACATTGTGTAGCAACAGCTGGGATGTGAAAAGACGTGCTCTGAAAGCCGGCAAATGCTTGGCGGCTCTATGTGTGTGTGTGTGTGTGCACAACTACACTTATACAACTTTAGACACACATACTTACAAGTTCACATACATACACACAGCTTGTTGGCCAACAGTCGGCCGAGTGCGCTGAGGACACTTCAAACGGCAGCATGAGTTTGGGGGGGCGCTTGGTGTGAGTACGAGTATCTCATTGTCAAGTCTTACGTTGTGTGTTAATGTGCTACGCTAAGCGCTGGTTTGGCGTTTGCATGCCCGTTTGAAGGCAAGTACAAGGGTGTATGCGTAATAATGCATTTGAACTTCGTTTTTATGGAATTTCTATAGCCTACAAACGGCTAGCGTAGGCAGTGATTTTAGAAAATATAATTACGATTTTATTGCTACATTTATTAACTGCTACCAGTTCAATTTTATTGTAAATAAATGTTCACATAATTTATTTTACTTAATATGACAGCTATATGTTAGAGTGGTTCGATCAGAACAACTTTGGCGGAGATCATAGCGCTGCCTTGGGTAATGATCTATGCCAATTTTTGTAAAAGTACCTTGTTAAATAAAGAGTTTTCCCATACAAGGACTTACTACTGTGGGCAAAAACTAGTAAGACTTTGTAATTTTAATTTCGCGCAAAATTCCATTCGTCGAAATGTTTTAGGTCAAGGTTGGTATAACTCTCATGACAAGGAATTGGTGCTTGAGAATCGAGGTTAACATTCAAAGATCTTACTGGCATCGTTGGAATATCGGAAAGCTCAGTGAAAACCATTTTGAAAGATCATTTGGATCTAAGAAATGTGAAAGCACGATTGGTTCCAAAATCACTAAAGTTTTCTGAAAATCAACGTCGCGTTAACGTCTGTGAAACAATTCTTTCCGACTACCAGAATGTCATGAAACTCATTCTTTCTGCAGATGAGTCTTAGATATATCTTACGACTCGAAAACAGACGATCAATCGGCAGAATGTCATGGCAAAGGTAAGACAAAGCCGAAAAACCACGGCAAAACAGGTCAAAAATCGAGGTTATGTTGACAGTTTTCTCTGATGGAGGTGAGATGCACTCCAAATTCCTTTCAACCGGCCGAAACTGTCAACAAGGAGCATTATTGGAGTGTTATGCGAAGCTATTCGTAAAAAAATTCCGAAATTATGGGTCGAAAACACTTAGTTTTTCCATCACCATAAAGTACCGTCGCATACTGCATTGATTCTTCGTGAGTTTTTCTCATAATTTTCAACCAATATCGTGCCGCAATTACCCTATTTGCTCGATTTAGCTCCGTGTGACTTCTGGCTATTCAGCAAACTCAAACCACCGCTTCGGGGAAACTGTTGTGAGTCAATTGAAGGCATTAAACGTGAATCGATATGCGCATCGAAGGCGGAAATTGATTTTAAAAACTGTTTCGAGGATTGAAAAAAACGTTGGTGCAAGTGTATTGGGGCCAATGCGGATTCCTTTAGGGACGACATAGATTATGAACAAAGTCTTACTAATTTTTTGCTCATAGTAGTAAATTTGATCGAACAGTTTTTAACATATGACAGCTTATATAGCATATAAGTTATAGTGGCCCGATGCGGTAGTTTACAACAAATGACTAGCTTCTTGGATAGAAAAGAATGTGTGCAAAATATCAGATCCATATCTCAAAAGCTTAAGGACTAGTTAGAAATGAATAAGCCCTGCTCAGAGTATTAAAAACGAAAATTGCTGGCTAGGTTCAGCTTACAAGTTGTATACCATTCACGCATGGAAACAAACTTCGAAAAAAATACTCGCTAGTGCCCTTAATATTTTAAAAATTTCACGATTGTCTTGTTTTACTAGTGAATATTATAAAATAATCATAATAAATAAAAAACTGAATATAAGGTGTATATATTGGGTAGTCGAAAAAGAATTTTCGTATTTTGTCAATAGACGTCGTTGCAGTCATATACCTCCAGTGCTACCAATCATATTGTGTCAAACCACATAGTGCGGGAAAGGTGAGATTTTAAGCTTAATTTAACCAAAAAAAATTTAATTCAGGGAAGTTGAAAAAAAGTTACAGCTGTTCAAAAATAAGTGAAAATAAAGAAAAAATTACTATATTTTGAAATTCTTGTATGAAAAAGGGAAGAATGAAATGCAAGCCACCAATGAAATTTGTGAAGTTTACGGAGACGATGCTGCATCAAATCGTGTAGCACAACAATGGTTCGCTCGCTTCCATCCTGGAAATTTTGATGTGAAAGATACGCCTCGCTCTGATCGACCTATCATTGAAAAAGTCGATGAAATTATGGAAAAGATTGACCAGGACCGTCACATAAGCAGCCATGACATCGCTAAGGAACTTAACATTCATCATCAAACGGTTTTGAACCATTTAAAAAAGGCTGGCTACAAAAAGAAGCTCGATGTTTGGGTACCACATGAATTGTTGGTAAAAAATTTAATGGACCAAATTAACACCTGCGATTCTTTGCTGAAACGAAATGAAATTGAACCATTTCTAAAGCGAATGGTAACAGAAGATGAAAAGTGGACCAAATAAGACAACAATGTGCGAAAAATAATATGGTCCAAGCGTGGTGAAGCTCAACAAATGGTCACAAAGCCAGGATTAACGCCTCGAAAGGTTATGCTGAGTGTTTGGTGGGACTGGAAAGCCATCATCCACTATTAGCTGCTCCAACCTGGTCGAACGATTGATTCTACTTTTTACTGTCAACAACTGATGAGATTGAAGCAAGCAATCGAAAAAAACGGCCAGAACTGATCAACAGAAAACGCTTCGTCTTCCGACAGGACAACGCTAGACCACACATATCTTTTTGATGACTCAGCAAACACTGGGAGAGCTTGGCTGGGCAGTTTTAATGCATCCACCATATAGCCTTGACCTAGCACCATCGAACTACCATTTATTTCGGTTAATGCAGAACTCCCTTAATGAAGCAAAGTTGTCTTCAAAAGAAGCCTGTGAAAATTACTTGTCAGAGTTTTTCGCCGAGAAACCAGAAAAGTTTTACACTGATGGAATAATGTCTCTAGCAGAAAAATGGCAAACAGTGGTTGATCAAGATGCCACATATTTGTTTTATTTTGAACTTTAATAAATATAAAAAAAAAAATTAATATAAAAAAATAAGTTGAAGTTTGATTAGAAATATGAAAAGACTTTTTCGACTATACTTTCGTATACATACATAAGTATATAACATATTCTCTCATTACTGTCATTAATTTATAATAAATTAAGAATAAAGTAGCGGCAAATAAAAAATGATCACAATATTAATCCCTAATCACTTAGCTATCAATAAATTTGTATTATAATTACTATAAATACACTACTAAAAATGACTAATTTCTGATTTACAACTATAAAAATCAATTAAATTGAAAAATTAAAATTTATTTAATTAAAAACTGCTTTAAGTTTATATTTCATAATCCATGTAAGGGTATAAAATTTATATTAGAATTGGCATATTAGCGAATAGCAACCGACTGCTAAGGCGTTAGCTACCGACCCCTCCCGTTTTCTACACTATTTTGCCATGCTCGCCAGTTTCTTTTGATATTTTTGTTTTAGCTCACTCATTTGATGCCTTCGCCATTTGCAGATGATTTTTTCAATGATAGTACTGTTATGATTTGCATAAAACAACAAACAACACAAACAATTTGACTTTTGGTTCAAACATTTTACCTACATTTATGCATACTTTCATATATATATTTATTAGTATGAAGATTTCTACTCTAGAGCACATATGAACATAGAGAATAAAGTATTTAGAAGCATTTAATTGCGGCACATACCCGTAATCTCAATATGTTTTAAGCGTTCAGTGGTTCCGCAAACGCCACTCGCCGCCGAGCACAGGCCGCAGCACTTGCGCTGGCAGGCAGAAACACACACAGGAAGCACGCGTATGCGCCACTAGTGATAACGTCGAGCACTGCACGCCCTGGCCGGCACGCACAACTTGGCACTGCGGTCGCTGTGTATATTGGCGTACGCTGCTGCGTTGGGCTGCTCCCGAGCTGCCGTGTGTGCGCTATGATTGTGGGGCTCTGGTTGGAAGCACGTTTTCCGTATTCAATGGCGTTAAATATGCGAATTGCGAAACGGAAGCGTACGCACCGTTACTTTTTCACACACACGCCTCGCGCACCTGTGCCCTCTCTCGTGCACGTTTACGTTGTTCTTTCGTTTTTGGCAAAATTTTGTAATATTTTTATTCTATGTAAATATGGATTGCACACTGCTTAATTGTGTGAAACACTCGGCTAGCAATCAATCAACAACACTACTTTTCGGCACACAAACACACGCTTTGATTTTTTAAAACGAAAGAAAAAAGATTTCATTAAAAAAAACGCGTTTTATTACAGTTGCCTGCTTTTGAGGTTTATTTTGTTTGATTTTTTATGGGTTTTTCTTGTAATTTGTATTTGGTAAAAAATACTTTTTGCACTTTTGTCTTGCTCGGCGTTCGGTTAAAAAATTAAAACCTCACCTTCCAACTAAAATCAGTAACTGCGAGGCAAAATTCTTGTCGGTCCTGTCGATGCCTGCGAGTTGGAAATCATAGGCCATAGAGCTATCGCCACAAGGCGTTTCATCTGAGTCGGAGCGCGAATGCACGAAGTGGCAGCAAGTGAGAGCGTATGGCAAATGTGGCGTTTGTGGGGGAGGCGGAAAGTGTTCGAAAGGATGCTGTATGGAGCAGGTTCGTGTTTGGAGCTTGTTTTGTCACACAACATGTTCGAGGACACACAAATATATTTACGAGAGACTTTCCGAACATATGATTCGAACTTACATATATACATACAAACATATGGATATGTGTATATCCTTCCATCAAATAAAAATTATTTTTAATAAATTACGTAAAGCAAATATTTAATAAATATTCGTAGAAAAATTTTGGTTTAAAAATTTGATTTAATTTTAATTTGGGAATAAAAATGAAATTTTTAAATCGAAATATTGAAATATTGAAAATTTTATTCTTAATAAAAAACCTCATCTTGCACTAAAAATTGAGAAAATAGTAAATAGTTTTAATTTAAAAATTGGAGTAAAAAATAAAAATTAAAAATTTTGTACATAAAATTTTTTAAAAGAAATAAAGAAAATATTAATATGTTGCTAACAGAAACAATATAAATAAACATATGTAAATACGAAAAAAGGAGCTAAAGTGTGTTGATATTTTACAAAAACTAAGCTTTCTTTCTTCAAAAGATAACCAAAACACAAGATAAGATAAAACAAAAAAATCGAAATAAGAAGAAAAATAAATATTTTTAATAAAAGAATTAAAAAACATAGTTTTTGGGATTTACCGACAAAATGTGTTAATATATGGTAGTTTTATTCTTAACCTTAACTTTTATATAAAACATAAAAAAAATAATAATAATTAACAATTTACTATTTTATTGTTTTATATTTCAAAAACATGATTATTTTACTTCTTTCTGATTCAATTTACGTTAATAAAAAAAATTACCCCGTCATATACAGAAAATAGTTACATTAATACATAATATATGCATTGATGTATAAAATAAATCCATCACTTTTTAATTATTTGCATTTTTTTCCAATACGGCAAGAACTGGTAATTCTATTGCGCACTGCATACTCTTCTTCTTCTTCTCTGCCGGTGGCTAGCTATCAGCTGTTTGCTGTCAAATGCTCTTTGCTGAAAGCGCAAATTGTTATTTGAACGGGAAAGTGTTTGAAATTTGTTTAGATTTGCAATCTTTTCACTAACTCAATAAAATCAAAAGTTAAAAAAACTCCTACTTGATGACGGGGGATAGCGAAATGCGTAACGACAGCCCCGAAGGTCATGCGGACGACGGTGTTATTGATGTGGCGCACTATCGCAAGTTAGTTAAAATGTTCATCGACATGGTAAGGCAATGTAAAAAGTGAAAATATTAAATAAATTTAATAAATGTTTGCTACACTCATAGCGTCGTTATCAAACGGCACTGTTTTGGGCTGAAAAAGTTTGTGTACTAAGTCAAAATGATCCCAAAGATATTTATTGTCAAGCGCATTGCATGTTCCTTTTGAAAGAATACCATCGTGCGGCGCATCTTATACGTCGTTTCCAATTAGAAAAGTCACACATATCTAGTTATAATTTATTATTGGAAAGCTTGTATGAAGCAAAGGAACTGAATGAAGCAGTTAGTGTTATAAATAACATAGACATTGAGTTTTTGGCATCGTCATTGATAAGTCAACCACTAGACAGCGCTGCCGTAGACTGTCACTCCACATTAAATGCTGAGGAGGCGAATAAAAATGTATGTGAACTTTGATATACACTTTTTACTCTTTTTTCTGGTTATTAATTGCTTTTTATTTTAGGAAATTATGGCTTCAATCAGCTATATGAAAGGCAAAATTTACGAAGCTCTAGATAATCGCGGTTTGGCTATGGACTACTATGTGCAAGCGCTGCATAAGTCGGTGTATTGCTTTGAAGCGCTTGAAGCGTTAGTACAGCATGAAATGCTTATGGCTTGGGAAGGTAATACTTCATGTAATTTTATTGCAAGTTTATTATTAACATTTATAAACAAACTGATTTGTTTAGAAAAAGAATTGATGCAACATTTGCCACTTGCACAACACTCAAGTGAAACTGATGCAAAGTTTATCAAAAAATTGTATGAGTCAAAGCTAAAAAAATACTATGAATCTATCGATCCCGTAAGTACAAATGAAAGTTAATTATAACAATTTGAACTATATTCATTTTTAATAGGCCACAGGTGATCAGACAATTAAAGATTTAAGTGAGAAAATTAAGAAAACTTTATCTTCCGAGGCACAACTACATAAAAATATACTCTCTAAATATATGACTCCGCAAATTATGTCGCCAGCAAATAAGTATGCGTTTAAGTTATGAACAGAAGCTTTATAAAATTAATGCGTATTTTTTTTTATTAAAGAGTGCTTGCAGATCTCAAAAACAATCCATTCTCCCTACAAATCAGTCTCACTCGTGCATCATCGCTCATGAATGAATCCAATCGTTCACATGCCGAAACACCCGGTCGAGATCATACAAAAGAGGCTGATAATAAGAATATTCTACCACTTACTACTTGCCTAAGTCGTATACAAAAAAGCACGGATATGATGGCTGCTGAAGCCGAGAAATTATTCTATGATTGTGAATATAAAAAGAGTTATAAAATACTTCAAGAGTATGTATAAATTATATTTGAGAACTATGTCTTATGGTACATGTTAATTGTTTCGCCAGACTTTTAAAAGCGGATCCCTATCATAATGCAGGCTTAACACTACAAATTGGTTGCTTGGTCGAGTTTGGTGATTACAATAGTGAGTATTTTTTCGAAAAAAACTATAAATTCTTCAAAATTCTTTTATTTACATTTTTGTTGAATGTTTTTATTATAAAATACCAAATTCAGAGATTCCTAATACCACTTTTTTCCAGAACTTTTTTACGTCGCGCACAAATTAGTTGATCGGTATCCCGACAAAGCCATTTCGTGGTACGCTGTGGGTTGTTATTACGATTTGATTGGCAAGAGCGATCCGGCGCGTAGATATCTTTCTAAAGCAACCGCACTTGATCGTCTATATGGACCTGCATGGCTGGCTTACGGCCACTCCTTTGCCAAGGAGAATGAGCATGATCAGGTAAGCAGATTTTCTATTGATTCTACGTTATTTAAAATATTATTTAAATTTAATACCCAACAGGCAATGGCTGCTTATTTCAAAGCTACTCAACTCATGCGCGGTTGTCATCTGCCACTCCTCTACATTGGTGTTGAATGTGGACTGACGAAAAATCTCGAGCTGGCTGAGAAATTCTTCTATCAAGCCATGTCAATAGCTCCGCTAGATGTCTTTGTATTGCACGAGTTGGGCGTAATCAAATATGAATACGAATAGTAAGGCCATTTACATTAAATGCGTGGATTTTGAATAAATACGAAAATTTTTCTGTTTAATAGCTACAAGAGTGCTGAGGAAGTGTTTCTACGCACAGCTGAAATAGTTAGAGCGCGCGCTAAGGAAAATAAGGAGGAACTCTCGGCGCGTTGGGAACCACTCTTCAATAATTTAGGCCATTGCTGTCGCAAGCGCAAGAAGTACAAGGAGGCTTTAACTTATCATCAATATGTAATTATATGTAATTTTTATCAAAGCAAACTTATTCTTAATTTTATTTCTTTTTTAATACAGGCACTTTTACTCAAACCGCAAAGCCCGAATACTTATACAGCGATGGGCTTTGTTTATGCTCTAATGGGCAATCTCGAAGAGGCCATTATCTACTTTCACAAAAGTTTGGCAATTAATCGTGATTGCATTGTGACAACAACTATTTTAAAGACTTGCATTGAAGATGTAATGAATGATGAAGCGATTATTGAGGACATATGTGGTCGAGATTTTAGCGGTACTACCACATCATCGTCCTCATCTTCATCGAAGTCAGCATCAAAACGTTTGCCAACAATTGAAGAATCGCCGGCGAAATTTAATTGCATCAAATTGAAATTTGATGAGGAGGATAGCACAATAAATCCGCCAGACAAGTCTGATAGTAATGTTGTAATGGATATAAGTATGGATTTATAATCAATAAAAGTGTATTTATGTAGTGATTTAAAGGGATTGTGCATTATTGATGAGAACTGAAAGCGGTTATATATGCATGTAGATTATAGGTTGCATATATGTTGAGTGGTTTCTGAGTTATTGCATTATTCAAATCACTATTACCAACATCGTTATCGTTCATCGTATTCACTATTTAACAACTAAAACCATATCTAGTATTTTATGGACCGAGAATAATTAATTTATTTTAAATAAAATATTAAGTAGAATTTTCCTGTTTAAATCGTTCTAAATGTATACATATTTATATGTATTCTTATAACATTACCTATTTATGACCGGTGACCGCAGATTAAACGGGGCTAGTCTTTTATTTATTTACTCACCTTTTAAGGCGCTGAATTCATATTATGTCCGTTGCCACAGCCTTTTTACACATTTTTATTGCAAATTGTCTACTTTTTACTGATTTTGAAAACACGTATCGGAAACAGGAGCGAGAATTATAAGATTTTTTGCACGAACATTTCTCATTGCAGCCCGCACGTTCTATTGAACCACTTTCACATATTATTTAATTATAATATAACACTTCACTACCACATATTTTGCTTATTTTTGCCTTTAATAGGTTCACAGCACTACTATATTTTTGATTTTACACATTTTTATTGCAAATTTTCTATTTGTCACTGAATTTGCACACAAGAATCGGAAACAGCTGCAAGAATTTCGAAATGGCGGCGGAAACTGGAATATGCAGTTATGCCAGTCTTGCCAGTGTTCCGAAATGAAGCAAGCACATATTATTGTAATACTCTACCTCTAATACAATACCATAATTCGAAAATATTTACCGCGTTATCTTATTATAGAAATTAGCAAATAGAAGTCTAATTATTATTATATAAAAGCAGTACACAGACACTTTTTTTTATATTTCAAAAAAAAAAAAATTTTTTGATTTAATTGTTTTATTATTGAAATATTCAAACTCATTAAATAAACACTAAATTCTTTTTAATACTGCATTAATTTGGATTTCAATACCTTTTACTTTTTTTAATTAAATATTTTCTTAAATTTTTGTATAAATTTCTTGTATCGCATAATAATTTTCAAAATAATAAATTATATACTTACATATGTATTTTAAATGTTTAATTTCAGTTAAAATTTTTTTCACACTATATATTTTTTATAATATATGGTGTGCACCCTATATTAGCATTTCACCATTGGAAATGTAACTGTATTTTATTTCCAGTTTCCGTCGCCATTTCAATAGTCGTGCAATGCTTCCGACGTGTTTGAGATAATTTGTTGAAATTTGTAATTTTTACCATTAAAATCAGTACAAATACAGTGTTTTGTAGCAAGAAGTTAAAATATCTTTGTTTTCAGTGAAAATATATGCATAACCAGAGTAATTCATTGTTTATTGCGCGAGCAATTCGTGTTGTGAATATGAGTGCTCGGCGCAAGCACAGAGAAAAGTTTGTATTTGTGTTCTAATGTGTAAAAGTGTAATCATAATTTTAGATCCGTGGTATTTATTTCAATATGAGCACTAGAGAAGGTGAGTCGTCTTTAAATATAAGTACATACATAAACTATTAGTAAAAACATTGAATAAATAAAGCTCTGCTTGCAAACAAGCGCTGCCGTCAGCGCTGAATGGCTCTCATATACAATTGGCTTTGAAACTGCTTTTCCTGTTTACTAAACATTTTGAAGCTCAAGGTATGTTCAAATGTTAGTATGCGCCATTTTGAATTGCCCTGGAGTTTTGACCTTGTGCAATAATTGTGTTTAAAGCAATTTGAATAAACATTTTTTAGAAATTTCAAACAAAAAATTACAATTACAAAAAACATATTAATTTTTATAATAAAACATTTGTTGTTTGTTCTAACATGAGTATACGATAAAATTGTAAAGGGTGTGCAAAAGTTAACGCCAGATTTAATATTTTTTTTTTCAAATATTTCTTTACTTATTAGATCTGCTTTTTTTTTAAGTCTAACAATAAGTTATAATATCGTAAATCTATTTTTATACTAGACAAGCTCAAGTACGATAAGTTATTGAGCTCTTTTGGTGATGCGTTGCTTTTTGGTACGCAGGCGTATCTCGACTTCTTAGGTATGTTTGATAGCAGGACTGTACTAAATGTACTAAAGCATTAGGGTTTGGGTGATCTCGGAGTTTAGTCTTCTGTCTTTTACTACTTTCTTATCATAGATTTAAACAAAACCAAAAAAAAAAGCAAATCGGCAGCTAACAGTTTAGGAATAGTTAAAATGGAGCGTTGCAAAGTAGAACAACGTGTCTTCAGTATTGAACAATATTTCAGAAATATTGAAAACTTGACGGTCACAGTTCGAAATTTTTCTGCACAATATGGTCGGAATAGTGTTTTAACTTCGTCAACTGTGAATATTTATTGAAATGTTGGCAAATTTAAATCTCGCGTTAATTTTGCACACACTGAAGATTAACCTGTCAAGAACTAACTTTTCAAATTAAAATTATTTTTATTTTGTAATACCTAACACGAGATTAAAAAAAAAAATAGTCCCACATATATGTTTAAAAACTAAAAAGAAATTTAATTTCACATGCCGGGTTAAAAAAAAATTTAACTCAAAAACCGGGAAAAATTTAATTTTTAATTTTTAATCTCAGCTACTGAATTAAAAAACAAAAAGAGTTTTCTTTTCAAGTATATAATTAGGAAATAAAAAATAATTTATTTTAGAATTAATGTTTTTTCTTTAAATAAGATTTTAAATTTTTAATTCACACACCTCGGATTAAAAAAATCCAAATTTTGTATTTTGTTAGTTCGATCTTCTTCTTTATTGGCGTAAACATGTTCCTTTCCATCTTTATAATGCTGCGGAGGTCTTCCTCCTTCTTTGCTTCCCCTGGTGGGTCTATACTCTCAGAGCTGGAATGTTTTCATCCATTCGGACGACATGACATACATAGCTAGCATAGCCGCTGTCTATTAATTCGCTAAACTATGTCAATGCCGTCGTATATCTCGCACAGCTTGTCGTTCCGTCGACTACGGTATTTACCGTTGGCAATGCGCAAAGGACCATTAATCTTCCACAGAATCTTTCTCTCGAAAATTCGTAACACCGACTCATGAGATGCTCTCATTGTCCATTCCTCAGCATCATATAGCAAGACGGGGACGATGAGTGACTTGTAAATTTTGGTATTTGTTTATCGATAGAGGACTTTATTTTTCAATTGCCTACTCAGTCGGACTGCTTGTTAAGATCTTCGTAAGCGTGGGCGCAAAACAAGAAAATGTTGAGCAACTTCGATTTGATGCGGATTGTTGCTAGACGTTCACCCACCAGTGTGAATGATAGGACTCGGCGACGGAGTCTCTTTCCCACCACGAATCCCACACTAAATTTGTGCTCCTTTATATGTCTCAGTAGTTGTCCCGTTTATTGCACTTCTGGGACTAGCTTCTGGGACAGCGGCATCTTCCCCATAAGGGACTGCACATTCCAGGTGTATGTTCTTCAATCGTAATCCTCAATACCTTTGCGGTAGTCACCATCGAAAGGGGGTCTCGGATCCGAGTCTGTTTTGTTCTTTTAATAGAGGGTGCTTTTTTACGTGGCGGGTCGCAAACCCACCGCAAAACCCTAGGGATAGGTATTTCGTCTTCTCACTTTAGCTCACCTTAGCGTTGAATACGAAATAACAGTATGTTAATTCAGCTATAAGCAAGTCAAGTTGTCGCTTGTTGAACAATAAATACGATAAACCATAAAGTCAATAAAAGCGACATAATATTTGATATAAGGCGATATATGCCGATTTAATCGAATATCATTTACATTATTTTTTAACGGTTTCACTGAACAACTTAACGCTTTATAACTATATTTTACAACTAAATTACTGTGATAGCCTGATATAATTGATATGGGCTGTCCGCTTTCTCTCCACTGTAACACTACAATCCTCATCGTATGAGTTCGACCTTTCCGAAAACCAATAGTTGTGTTTGCAGCTGTTTGCTGTTGAGCGCTTTCAGAGAACAGGTGCTAAGGTCTAATAGAAAACTCTTAGCTGTCGGTTGTGATTGCAGCTTCTCTAGGTCCTCCCTCTAGCTTAGCTGTACAGATAGACAATCTTGGACGGCGGTGATCTCAGCTTTTACTGTAAATAACAGCGGCACCTTCCCAATTTATGAACCTTATTACATTTTTTATCGTCATCAAAACTGGTGTCTTTCATCTGAGGCTGTTGTTTATTTTTCGTTGGGTGTGATTTCCCAGAGGCGGGTCACAAACTCTGCTCAGAACCTCGCCAGGCGAGTAATATAAAGTTTTCTACACATTTATATAGCGAGCTGGTTGTTACAAGATTGACGTCCGCTCGCAGCCGGCACTGTAGTGAACAGACGCTGCAATTAAACTTCAGAGAACTATTAAACCGAATATGTCGAACCCCAGGCTTCACGTGGATTGGCTATCGCATCTTACACAAGGGTTACTCACGTTTCCAGAGTGCGCGGCGAGCCACAGGGTGACATGTCGGGCGAATAAGGCGGCTGTTGCAACACGGCGATCTATTTAGAGTCCAAATACTGGAACACGCTGATGGCGGTATGGCGCGGCGCGTTGTCGTGATGAAGGATACAGTTACGAGCGATGTCTGGGCGCACCCTGTTGACTCCTTTTCGCAATCTTTCGAGTACTTGGCCATAGTAGACTTGATTCACAGTTTTTCCCGGTGATTCCACAGCTATCAAAAAAGGCAATAATCATCGTTTTTACCTTCGACTTGCTCAGGCTAGCTTTTTTCGGGCGGGGGGCGCGCGGAAACAACCATTGTGAGCTTTGGCGTTTGGTTTCCGGGTCGTATTGGAAAACCCAGCTCTCATCGCCTGCAATAACTCGATCAAGCAGCGTGGGATCGTTTTCCACTTGTTCCAAACAGTCTTCTGCAACAGTCATTCGAAATGCTCTTGATTTTGTTTTTCCATTTTCGTGACGAGCACCACAAACACACGTCTACTCAACTTGACGCAGCAGGTGAACTAAACAAGCTAGAGCGATGGTACATATATCAATGGAGAGAGGAGGGATGCCCCAAAAAGAGAAAGGGAATTTCAAGGTCACAAGTTTACTACAAGCGCGGCAATACTATCAGTCTCAGTACTTAATTGTCAAACCTCGTATACATACTAACACAACCGCTAATAACATTAAAAAGAGCTTTCTTTATGAGTCTTGTGCCCTTGAACATTAATCTTACTCATCAAAATTGTATAATAACGATTATAGATATTTTAGTAACCTAAAACAAGCTTATTTTTAGTAAAATGCATAACGGAAATTTCTTGTTAATACGTTGCCTGCTTCTCATTACGCAATCCTGAATGAACACTGTTCTGGTTACTGCTTAGTTCATCATACTTACACACATATGTATATATCTTCTTAAAACATAAATACAGTTTAAAGAAATAACATATTTGTTTCACAGACTTTGTCATCGATTTCATCAAGTATTCTAGAAACTCATTGGATTTTCCAGAAAAACTCAAGTACGCATATTTTTTGATCGTTGAAAATTGTAAACGTTATTCTTTCATGTTTTACACCCAGCAATTAAATATTTGCTAATTTGAATTTAATAGATTACAGTTAGCTTATAAATATTTACATGCAATTAACTGTAGAGGACTCTTCAAACTTTATCACACAGGCCTAGTACTCGTAAGCAAATATGCTCGCTTTATGATACATACTACAAAACCACTGACCTATCACCAGCCTTTCCACCCTAAATCACAACTCATTGCCAAGTCAAAATATATAAATATGTATAAGCATAGTTTTTTTTTTTAATTTTTACCTCGCTTATCGGGCATTTGAAACGCCAAAGTCAAAGTCAACATCTTAAAAACATAAAAACCACATTAATATTGTCAAAAGTAGTGGTACTTATTTTCTTACCCCTACATATGTACATACATACATATATACATATTTGAACTAGGAGTATGAATGAGTTTATAGCCGTTGCCGGCAAAGAATAACCAAAATATTTGAATAACACTAACGACGGCGACGTTGAGCAAATAAGAATTCGTACAAGCGCTCGCCGGCTTTTTTTTCACGGCGAACAAGCGGCTGAGCCAACAAAGCCGCACCATGCGCGCCGAGAAGGTCTTAGGCGAAACGCCGATAAGCTTTCGAGTTGTTGTAGCCGAAAAAAGAAAGCTACTCGGCATAACGACTACCGTTACGGTTAAACGTAACTTACCGCACATTTGTTTATGCGAATTTATGATACATAAATTTATGGCCGATAAGAGTCGTGGCAGCGTAATTCTTAAACCAAAGTGAGTGTGGCTCGGGCTCGGAGTGGTAGCAACGTGTGGAAAAAATTCTGACAAACCGCCGGCTCATACATTCGTAGAGTATATAAACTAAAGCTCTGCAGTAGAAAGAGCACAGTTCGAAGGCATTGTTCTAAAGCGTAACATAAAGTTTAACCACAGCAATCAAAATTCCAAGCGGCCTCGAAAGATTTTAACCAAACTACAGTTAATTATTGAGTTCCTCACGTTCATACTCAACATCTTCCTTCAATACAATGGCAAAGCACCCTAAAACTTTACTATTCGCGCTTGCGCTTTTTTGCCATATAATGCTGCAGCTCCAAGCTTCTCCGTTGATTGGCAGCAGCACCTACTATGACGATGACGACGATGACACGGAGGTGTTGGAGATCGATTTGAATAGCATTGATGATCTCGTAAATGGTGGCGGTGAGGAGGGAACACAGGCGATTGACTTGAGCTTTTATGGCAATGCGCTTTACGGCATGCCCGATAATGAAGTGACAGCCCAGTTGGTGGCTAACTATACAGCCGAAGAGTCGGCGGTTAATCCAGAGGAGTTGGGTTCCTACCTGGAGGGCGACATCTTAGTGCCATTTGGAAGGGTGTCTGCCAGAAATGGCATTATTACGCTAAGTTCACGTTGGCCTAACGGTGTGGTGCCGTTCGAAATACGCGGTAACTTTAATGCACGCGACATGTCTACCATCGAGCATGCTATGGACGAGTATCATCGTCGCACCTGTATACGTTTTGTGCCACGTAGCCGTGAGAGTGATTACATTTCGATTGTGAGTGGCAATTCGGGTTGCTGGTCGTCGGTAGGACGTGTGGGCGGCAAACAAGAGGTGAATCTGCAATCGCCTGGTTGTCTCAGCAAGCCCGGCACCGCAATGCACGAACTGATGCATGCACTGGGTTTCCTACACGAACAGAATCGGCAGGAGCGTGACTCATATGTGGATATAATGATGGAGAATGTACAACCAAATGCAGTGTCGAATTTCGAAAAGGCTCAACATACCGTTGCTTATGGTGTACCTTACGATTATGGCAGTGTGATGCATTATTCGGCGAACGCTTTCTCGCGTAACGGTCGTCCGACAATCGTGGCTGTGGTGAGTATATGGTGAATATGTGTTTGAGAGGTGGAAGTTTTCAAGTATGATGTGGTGAAATTCAACGTTTGGGGTTTTCACAACATTTGATGGTGTCGGAGAAAGGGATTCATATAAGTGATTTTTTTATGCGTGAAGGTTCTTATTATTGGAAAAAAATTTTCAACTGAGTGAGGATTCAATGCGATTGACCCAACGAAAATTGGTTTGTCATCAAGGTCTTACTAGGAAAGTCATATGGCTTGGGTAACGTGAATAGTGTTAGTGCATTATACTGGGATTAAAGGGAAACGATTATATTGAAAGACAGCTTTGAAGGAATTTAACATAAATAACATACCTACATACTTGTATACGCTTGGGTGAAGTGTCTACTGCAGCCTGATAAAAAAAATGGATTAAATGAACTCAGTGCCGTAGAAAGAAACCCGGGGAACGGGCATGGTTATGGTGACATGTCGGGAGAAGAAATCTGTAAGAAAAGGTTGTAGAGGTCTGATCAGTAATATATATTTTGAGAATTTAATGAACTGTAATTATCGACGAATAATTTTGAAAACCTTTGAATTGCCTCGTTACCTTAACCGATCTCTAGAAAGACCTCCGAAAAACAGTTGCCAGTGGAAGGAGTAAAAACTCTCCGTTAGGAAGATTTAGGAAGAGTTTTCTTTACTATAGATGTTTACAGATTATTATCAAAGGACTAAACAAGACTTTGACTGATGACAAATTTGCGGCTTTCCAAAAAAATAGTTTTTTGTGAAAAAGTTTAAATTTCAGAGTGACTTAAAAAATCGAAATTATTATCAAAATTCTCATTCTTTCGATCGTTAACTGGCAAATATATCTAAGAAGTTCGTGCGTAAATTTCAAGCTGATTGCCAATGGACTAGCCGTTTTGGAGAAATTTTCCCCACCGTCTCTGAAAACGGCGTTTTTTAGAATATTTTCAACTATTTGTATGTTCGATATATGTTCCTTCAATATTTTAAATTTAATGCCTCAAAGGAGTTCTTATTTGTTGCCACATAAACACATTAAAATTTAATTAAGTTTTATAATTCCACCCCGTTGGGGGTTTACACATTTTTTCGACTTATTCAGCAAAAACAAAAATGATAAATATCTACTTAACACCATTTTATTAACAGTGACGTAAAGAGATAGTATATCTCAAGACTGATCACACCTACCGTATATACAGTCAGAAATGTAAATATAAACAGCGAGAGGCGTCAGAGCATTTTTGGCACTTGAACAAGGTTATTTATTATTTATAGTACGATTAGTTGAAAATTCCCAGCGTGTGAAGGTTCCCCACCATTTGGTTCAATAAACCGGCGTCTGTTGACTGTATCAAGAAAGTGCGCGTGCGACATGCGTGGCATCTGTTTTAGGCGACCTTAATACAAGTTTACAGAGAGGCATGTCATCTTACAGCATTGCTGATAAAGTATTTCCGCGTTGGCGTAACTGTTGTTCATATATCTGTTATACATTATATGTTTTACTCTACATTTTCTACACTGACACATTTATTTACTTACGTATTTCCCTCCCCCAAGCAACCGGGCGGCAGTCAACGTATGGGTCAACGTGAAGGATTCTCAACCTATGATATTGAAAAGTTGAATAAAATGTACAATTGTGATGGGCCAGCTATTGGCGGTGGAGTTGGTGCTGGTGGAAATGGCATGGGCGCCATTGCGCCAGCTCCAGCACCAGTTGCAGTGCCGGCACCAGCGCCTCAACCCGCGCTGCCAGCTCCTGTTGGCCAAGCAGGAAATGCAAACTTGATTGGCAGTTTTCTAGGTGGTCTTATTAGTGGTTTGGGACTGGGCGAAGAGATCAACAATGTTGATGTGACAACGGAGCCAACAAATGACATATAAAGGGAAACATTATGATGGATGACGGAAACACCCCAACGAAAGTATAAGTTCCTTGCAAGTAGCTCGATGATCATTACTCCACTCTAGTTTAAAAACTCGAATTTCAAATGCAGTATTATAATTTATTTTAAGAGCTTAAGAATAAAGCAAAAAAACAGATTTTTAATTATTTCTCTATTCATTGAGTTCACTGAACTATAGCTCGTCACTTTACCGATAAAAATATCGAAACGTTAAGACAATAAGACTTTACTCATAAATTTAAAATTCTTAATTTTTTAATAAAATGTATGTCGTCCCGCTCTAAAGTAATCACCTTTGCTAACAATACACTTCTGCCAACGTTTTTTCCAATCCTCGGAACAGTTGTTAATGTCAATTTCCGGAATAGCCGGCCCATAATTTCGGCCTCTTTTCACGAATAGCTTCGCGCAAACGACGTACAACGACGCAATACAAATAATATTCCTTTTTGACAGTTTGACCTGTCGTAAGGAATTCGGAGTACACCAAGCCTCTGCAATTGAGGAAAACTATCGACATAACTTTGATTTTTGACCTGCTTTGACGTGTTTCTTCGGTTTCGGCTCACACTTGCCACGATATTCGGCCGATTGATTGTCTGTTTCCGGACCGTAAGGATGGATCCAAGACTTATAACTACCGATAAGTCTTGATTCTATACTACGTTTCATGATATCCTTGTAGTTGGAAAGTATTGTTTCACAGACCTTAACGCGACACTGTTTTTCGCCATTCGCTTGGGAGTGGCTAGAAACGATTCTGCTCACGAAACAGCTCACGACTTCCGGCCTTAGACTAAGTATTCTCTGGGTAGCCATCAGCGAAGCGAGCTAAAGTGAGAAGGCGAATCATCCTTCCACAGGCTTGTGCGCTGGCTTTGGAACCCGCCACGTAAGAACATCCTCAATGAAAAGAAGAAGAGATCCTATTTACACTATATTAAAATACAAAAATGAAAACACCAATTTTCAAATAAGAATTTTCGAATTTTTAATAATTTTTCATTTGATTTATATTTTTAATTTTATAATTTTTTTTTAATTAATTTTTACCTTACTTAATTTTTATTATACGAATTTGTTTTTATGTTTTGCTTTTGACTACTTATAATAGTGTTTTTGTTTGAAATGTCAAAGAATTGTTATATCATTTTCCATATTTCGTTTTGCGGTCAGCATACGAGCTCGTGGAAAACGGCAGGAGCTTATGCTATGCAAGCGATATTGCATTTCGGGTTGTGTTATCTTATCATAAAGCTTGTGCTTAGCATTTTCTATCGACGAAATACCGACACTCTCCGTCTCATCGATGTTCAATGCATCCACCTCGGCGCACTCGGGACACTGTTGTGTAATGACAATGTCATTTAAGTTGGTTGAAAAATCACAGAATTTTTCGATATTCTTGATGAGATAGTCATTGGGGCGCTTCCTGGTATTTTTACGCTCCAACCTATAGACAGTGGCTAGCACACCAAAAATACGCTTCTCTACAAGCTTCAAGTGGTCGTGTAAATTTGTTAAATTGATCTCTCTATAATCGCCGATCTCTTTTTCTAACGATTGCCAATTGGTTTTTGAGTGATCGCGCACCAGCTTCAAACCCAAAAATAGTTTGTTCAAACGTTCGTCATTCACCGCGGAAGACTTACGCAATTCTTCGTTGTTCTTATGTTTTTCTTGCAATTGCGCCTCCAGCCTCTCAATTTGATCCACCTGATTTTGCATAGAATTGCGATTGTCCAGCTTAAGCATATCGATATCCGCATAAAGTCGATTGACTGCATTATTCAACAGCGTCATATGATAGCTCGTCTCATTGGCGTAATTGAAGTACGAGTAGTAGAGGCTTTCTTGTTCTTTGAATTTGGTAATAACAGTTTTGATATCTTTCTGTCCGGTATATTGAAAGATCTTATGTAATACATTCTTGTTGACAATCAGTTTCTTTTTCATACGTTCGCGCATATTACTACGTCTACGATACTCCTTCGGTTGCAAGTCAGCCAAACGTCGATGGAAAATTTTCGACTTGTAAAACTCCGTATCATTTACTGACTCCGTCTTATTGCGACTGATATCACGCATTTCCATACGCCGTTGTTCTAAGTCTCTACGCTGTCGCTTCTTGAAAATATCAAATCTCTCATAGAGATCTATGCTCGAGTCGAACTGATGCATAGCGTAACCAATTAAATCGGTCATATATTTCTTGTCACTATTGAGTTCGCGGATTAATTTGAAATAATGATCGTTGAAAGCTTTCCGCTCCAAAATCAGTTCGTGTAGTTCTTCGCGTAACTTCATATTTAGCGCCGTCATTTTGCACTCCTGATGTATGCCCACCTCCAATTGGTTCTCCTTCATTGCCAAGTGCTTGCGTGCCCTGTTTTTATCCTCTATTGCCCGTGTTGCAGGTATTGTGTGCCGATTTAGATCGTATATATGTCGTGATAGGCGTCCCAACTCACGCTGTATATTCAAAATGCTTGTTTTCATATTGTGTATATCCTCAGCTAGCTTCTCTTCACATGTGATGTGACACTTAATGGTTTTCAAATAACCCGCACTCTTTCTTTTATACTGCGTACCGATTGCTGTCCATACCTTCACCTTGATGTCAGCCTTTTCTTTGCGCAATTTGGTGGTGCCTTTCTTTAAATTGCCCTCCATGATTTGATTGCGTCGAAAGTTTTGCAGCCGCGCTGCTAGTACTCGTCGGTAGTCGCTTTGCCGTTTCGCGACTTCCTGCAGCTTGAGCATGTGATCCTTCAAAAAGGACGATTTCACATCGAGCGTCGTCATTGTAATGGTTAAATTAAATTTATTTTGGACCAAATATTAAATGAATTTGTGCAAAATGCTAGTTAATAAATTACATAAAAAATTAAAAAAAAAATTGTTCTGGAAAATTTTCCCAACCAGCCCAAATTTTCTAAATAAAATTCTCAAATTTATTGACAATACCAAACACTCATAAATGAAAAAAAAAAAATTGTGAGTAGGCAAAAAACTTAGTCACAATGCATTTCGACAGTAATTCACAATCAAATTTTGTTTTGAGTGTTTAAACTTTCAGATCCCGAAAAATATATACTATAAAAGTAGCACGATCGGATCCATCACTTCCCATGATTGTGCGCTGGATTTGCGACCCGTCACGTATAAAAACACCCCCAATGAAAAGGACACAACAGCTTCGGATGAGAGACCCCCAATTAATGATGACCACTGCAAACGTATTAAGAATTATGTTTTAAAGGCAGGTGCATGTTCGATCCCTTAATGGAGAAGATGCCGCTGTTCGGCCGGCTGTTGTCCTCGTAAGTCTATCTCAACGAACAAAACTCAAATTCTACAAATCATCCGCTCCAACTATATGGTGCAGATTCATTGGCAACGGCGAATACCGATGGGATGATGAACTGTACGAGATATAATTGACATTAGTTCAGTTCATTAAGAGACAATGGCTAGGTCATGTCACGACTCCAGCTCTGGTCCAAAGAGAGAAAATTATCATTGAAAGGCTTTCTCTGAATTTAATTGAGATAACTCACATATTGAGCGGGATGTGCGGTTCTTTTTAGGTATGCATAATGCTAAAGACAAACATATGATTTTCGCCGCTGTGATCGTCTTTTTTACGTCGTCAGGATTACAATTCTTACGCTTACCAGGAGCCATATCCTACATTAATAAGATCTTAATGAACTCAGAGATAATCCAGCAGAGCAAGAATTATTCTGCAGGTAATATGGAACACTAGTCTGTGAAACAATGATTTTGTACTACCACGATGTCATGAAACGTATCATTACTGACGATTAGTTTTGGATCTATGCTTGCAATTCGGGAACAGACGATCATTTAGCCGAATATCTTGGCAAAGGTGAGCCGAATACGAAAACTGCGTCAAAGCAGGTAAAAAATCAAGGTTATGTTGACGGTTTTCTTCGATTATCGAGTTGTAGTGCACTCCAAAATCCTTCCGAACTGCCAAAGAATACAGGATTTGTCCGGAAGGTAATAGGACTTAGTCGATTTAAAAAAATTTATTAAACCAATCGTTACAATTCTTTAAAAACTTTCAAAATAGGCTGCTTCTGCGTCGGTGCAGCGCGATTTCTAAGCACGAAAAGCGTTAAGGAAGTCACTCTCCAGAATAGCCTTGAGAGCCGAGGTGCATTCTGTTTGGATCCCGGCTGGCGGAATAACATCAGTCCTATTACTTTCCGGACAAACCCGGTACTATTTGAGTGTTATGCGTCATTTGCGCGAAGCTATTCGGTAAAAGAGGCCAGAGTTATCGATCGAGATCTCTTGGTTTTTGCACCACAATAGTACGCCGTCGCATACTGCGATTTGAAAGTAATAACTAACATAAACATATATTTTGGTTTGATCGTAAATGTGAACTTCGTCATTTTAAGAGTTTTCCTGCCTTAATGCAATTTATTATATAACAGGGAAATCTAGAAAAATCCTTCGCTTTATCTACTTGTACTTGAGTATTGTGATTTGTATGCAGCACCTTTGCTTTTTGCTAAAAAGAACTTTGAAGAATTTGAAAAAATATCATACCTTCATAGATGTCACCCATCAACTAATGAATAAATAAAACTACTTGTTTTTCTAAATAATCATATTTAGATTTTATTATAATAATAAACAAGCTATTTAGGAATTAACATGTTTTCCTACATACGAGCTTCTTAAATGCTTGCAATTGAATTCTCCATACTGGAGAAAGGAGCGCCTTGAAGTTTTAGGCATTACGTTTTGCGGCAAGTATGCGAGAATGCGGCAAACGACACTGACTAATGCTGTGCAAGCGATATTGCATCTCCGGTTGATTGATGCGCTCGTACAATTTCTTCAACACCGTATTCAAGCTCTGTATGCCCTCGCCACCATCGGTATCATCGACGTTGGTGGCGTCGGCCTCGCCACATTCCGGACACTGTTGGGTGAGCACGATCTCATCTAACGGTGTAACATTATCGCATAACTTTACAACATCCTTGACAATATATTGGCTCGTGTGCTTTTTAACACGACGCTCGCGCACATACTGTGCCACTGTTATGGAGTGTACGCGCTTCTCCAATACCTTCAAGAAGTGACGCATGTTGAAGAGATTGACTTTGGTGAAATCGCCCAGCAATGCTTCGAACGACTTGCAATCGGCACGTGATTGATCCTTAATTATTTGTATGCCCTGTAGCAGTTTCTCTAAACGCTCATCGTTTTGATCCCGCAATTCGCGTAGCTCGTCATTTTTCTTTTGCTTCTCTTTTAACTGGTTATCAAGCTCTTCAATGGTTTCTAGTTGATTCTGTAAGGTATTGTGATTCGTATGCTTCAGTTCGGAGATTTCATTAAACAATCGATTAACGGAATTATTTAGTAAAGTCATGTGATAGCTCATTTCATTGGCGTAATTGAAGTATGAATAGTAGAGGCTCTCTTGCTCCTGGAACTTGTTAATGACCATATCGACGTCGCTCGAATTGGTGTAATCTAAAATTTTCGTCAATATTGTATTGTACAAGTCGATACGCTTACGATGTTGTTGACGAAATTTTTCACGTCGGCGATATTCCTTCGGCTGCAAGTCTTCCATTATTCTCTCGTGCCCTTTACAATCCAAAAACTCAAATTTCGCATCATCGGCCGCTCTATTCCGCATGATCGACTGCATTTCGACCATTTTCAATTCACGATCCTTCGCATCTTTCTTATTCTGTATATTTATTTTCTCATAGGCGTGTATGCAATTTTCGAAAGTGCCCAACGCATATTCGATCAGATCGATTATATATTTTCTATCGCTATTCAATTTTTGCACCAGCTTCGTGTAGGCGTCATTGAAAGTCGTGCGATGTTGTAGCAACATTATCAAATTTTCGCGCAATTCGCTATTAATTGCCGTGAAAGCGCACTCGGTACGCACGCCCACTTCTAACTGATTCTCCAATATGTCCAGCTTCTTGCGCATGCGTGCCACATACGCTTGATGCTGTGAATCGGGCACTGTACGTCTATTCAGTACGTAGACCTGTTTGTTCACGCGACTAATTTCGCGTTGCAAATTCATTATAGATTCCTTATAATAACGTATGTCGTCGGCCAAGTGCTCCTGACATGACACGTGACATTGTATGTCCGATAGCGCACGATCGTTTTGGCGCCGATGCGTTTCGCCGCTAGCAACCCAAATCTGCGCACGCAATGTATCCTTTTCTAAATGCAATTGATCGATGGTGTTCTGGTAGCTCTGCAACATGATCGTCTCCTTGCGCGTGCTCAACTTCGTTGATAGTATCGTCTTATATTGACGCTGTCGCCGTGTGAGCTCCTTCTGCTTTTGCCAGTAATGCTCGAGGAAGGTCTTCTTGTTGAACTCTTGACTTGCAGCCTCCGCCATGTTGTTGCCGTTGTTGGTAGTATCGTTAGATAATTCCTAGCACTATGCTTAAAGCTTACAAAATTACTAGTTTTATGTAAAATATGCTAAAATATATATTCACGGTATGGTGTAAAAACTTGAATGTGTAAAAAAATAAAATGTGTATTTGAATAAATGCTACCGCTCGGTCCCGCCGCTATAAGCTGAATGAAATTTTTAGAAAATTTTATTGACAGCTTTTTGTAGTTATAGAAAACTGAGCTATCAAGTTATGTATGGGTTTTGAAAACGTCAGTAGGTAATTCAAAAATATCATAACTGTATAAAATTAATTCAGGCCATAATCAGAAATGTAACAGTGGCAATAGATTCCACATATGGAAAACAAAAGGTTCGAGGAATAAATAATTTAACCAAAACATCTTTTGTATACTAAAATATTCATTTTTATAACAGCTGCTTACCGGTTGGGCTGAAAAGTTCGTAGGCTGATTCATAGATGGAGTAACTATGTAGTACTAAATCCATATGATTTTTAGTCAGCCTCTACCTTTAGAAGATATATGTATGTACAAATTTGACAGCTGTTGAACTAATAGTTTAGGAGATATAGCATTTCGAGTGAAGCAACTGGTGTTGGTTTACGAAAAATGAATCAAATGAATTTCGCCGGTTAATAAAACATTGCTGTTTAGAGGCAAAAAATATTATTGAAGCCAAGATTTGGATCGATCAACATTATTTGGACTTTGCTCCAGGAAAATCAATCGTTGAAAAGTGGTTTGCTAAGTTTGAATGAGGCGAAATGAGTAGCGAGGACGATAAAAAAAGTGCCCAAAATCATTTTGTATGCTCTCAAAATGAAGTTGTTCGAGAGGTCTGAAACTCTAAAGACATCAAAGGAACGTATTGAATGTATTTATTGCCAATAAGAGCGAAAGCGCTGTGCAAAGTGAGTGCCACACAAGCTCACAATTCAATAAAATAACAACGAGTTGCTGATTCTGGGAAGTGTTTGAAGCTTTTTCATACTTTCACACCGGAGCCCAAAGGAGAGTCAGCCGAGCGGACACAACCGTCGACCGGCAAGCATATGGCATATAACGGGTGATTTTTTTGAGGTTAGGATTTTCATGCATTAGTATTTGACAGATCACGTGGGATTTCAGACATGGTGTCAAAGAGAAAGATGCTCAGTATGCTTTGACATTTCATCATGAATAGACTTACTAACGAGCAACGCTTGCAAATCATTGAATTTTATTACCAAAATCAGTGTTCGGTTCGAAATGTGTTTCGCGCTTTACGTCCGATGAGCGATGAGGCTCATTTCTGGTTGAATGGCTACGTAAATAAGCAAAATTGCCGCATTTGGGGTGAAGAGCAACCAGAAGCCGTTCGAGAACTGCCCATGCATCCCGAAAAATGCACTGTTTGGGGTGGTTTGTATGCTGGTGGAATCATTGGACCGTATTTTTTCAAAGATGCTGTTGAACGCAACGTTACGGTGAATGGCGATCGCTATCGTTCGATGCTAACAAACTTTTTGTTGCCAAAAATGGAAGAACTGAACTTGGTTGACATGTGGTTTCAACAAGATGGCGCTACATGCCACACAGCTCGCGATTCTATGGCCATTTTGAGGGAAAACTTCGGACAACAATTCATCTCAAGAAATGGACCCGTAAGTTGGCCACCAAGATCATGCGATTTAACGCCTTTAGACTATTTTTTGTGGGGCTACGTCAAGTCTAAAGTCTACAGAAATAAGCCAGCAACTATTCCAGCTTTGGAAGACAACATTTCCGAAGAAATTCGGGCTATTCCGGCCGAAATGCTCGAAAAAGTTGCCCAAAATTGGACTTTCCGAATGGACCACCTAAGATGCAGCCGCGGTCAACATTTAAATGAAATTATCTTCAAAAAGTAAATGTCATGAACCAATCTAACGTTTCAAATAAAGAACCGATGAGATTTTCCAAATTTTATGCGTTTTTTTTTTAAAAAAAAAGTTATCAAGCTCTTAAAAAATCACCCTTTACATTTTGGGATGCGCATGAAAGTTTAATTGACTGCCTTGAAAAAAGAAGGATCATCAACAGCGAATATTATATACTCTTACTGACGCGTTTGAAGGACGAAATCACCGAAAAATGGCTGCATCTGAAGAAAAACAAAGTGCTGTTTTACCAAGATAATTCACCGTGTCACAAATCAGCGAAAACTATGGCAAAATCCATGAATTGAGTTTCTTATTGCTTCAGCATCCACCGTATTGTTCTGATCTGAGCTTATGCCATGATTTCAGATACTTAAGAGAATGCCCGCTGGAAATAAATTTAGCAATAATGAAGAGGTAATCGCAGAAACTGGGGATAATTTAAAGGCTTAAGGCTAATGTACGAGTACATTATAAAAAAGGTATTAAACATTTTTTTATTGCTAAAATCGTTGTATCGCACACGAAGATAACTGAATAATAAAATGAAGTTTTATCAAAAAAGAAATATGTATATATATATTGCGTTTCGAAGTAAACAGGACTTAAAAAAACAGAACAAATGGTTTTGCGGTAAAATCATTTTATTTTATTCAAAATAGTCTCCTTCTGCTTCAATACAGCCTTTTGCACGGCCCAAAAGCATGTCGCACCAGTGTTTTAGCTCGTTGGCCGATGCAAGCCTTTTGAATAGCCTCTACGTCTGCATAACGCTTTCCTTTCATGGGTAAATGCATTTTTTCGAAAAGAAAGAAGTCGCACGGTGCCATATCAATTGAATACGGGGAGTGGTTAATGGTTAAAATGTGATTTTGGGCAAATAATTGGTCACAAGCGTCGATCGATGAGATGTCAATTTGTGCGGAACAAACCGTGCACACACCTTTCATAAGTCCAAATGTTCGGTCCAAATCGATGTTTTGCAGCCTCTCCTCCTTCTTACTAAAAACTCTGGAGATACTGATGGACTGGGACATAAGGAGCGCCTTACCAGTGACCATTTACCAGGAGCGCAAAATGTTTATTGTAAAGGCAAGTCTGTGGATATTGCCCTGCATAATATCGTGTCATGGCTTGAGGAAGTCTTCCTTCATATAAAAGGAGCTTTCAATAAGATCTTGTCGGGAGCAGTCGAAGCTGCTCAGACGAAATTAAGGTTGAATCAAACCTCAAATACAAAATTTTCAGTCATCTGTATGACAGAGTGATTGATGGGGAAACGGACGAAATATGTGCAGCACATATTGCCCGTAGACAACGTCGGTAGCTGTATGGCTGTGAAAGTTGCCTCAGAGAATCTGGGTTCCTAAAAGAACACGTTTCTGAACACTCGGAAATCGTCAATCACTTTGACTTCATACCGGTTCACTTACATCATGGAGTCGCCAACCCCACCTCTGTCGGCCCTTCTCAAACCATATACCGAAGAGGGAGTTATGTGTGGGAAGAAGCCGTTTGAGAAGAGGGGCAGCGAGCTTCTTTGCGGATGGGTCAAAGCTTTGGGGGAAGGCTGGTGGAGGTGATTGCTGTCAGGAGTTCTCTATGAACTCCACCTTCAGACTTCCTGACTATTGCAGAGTTTTCCAGGCCGAGGTAGCAGTAAATTTACTGCTCCAGAGGTCAGCCTCCTTCAGTCAGTCAAATATTCGCTATGTGGATTCTTGAATAGTTTTGATTCGATTTCGACGGAATTCGATGTCTTCGTTACCTAATACTATGAAGTGAAGGATTCATATGTAATTTAAAGATGAGTTATATGGAAAATAAGCGCTGTTGTAGACCGATTTGGTTCATTTTTGTAAAGTTACATAAGAATGTCCGGATAATGTTGAACAATTGGTTTACATTGGTCGAGTAGTTCGTGAGATATACAATTTATTCTAAAAGTAGATGGTGGTACATCCACTTTTCACAAAGAGTCCTTTACACCCCGTTCGTACCATGGTGTCTGAAAAAGAATAATGAACTTGTGGAACGAATTTATAAATGTATTTTCTGAATACTTTTCAGACAAGCGAAAAGAAAAATATAAATAATGTAAAATTGGAATTCTTTACCATATCTTTACCAGTCTTGTAAGTCAGATCCAAATCCTTTATTTTTTATTCAATAGAAGCGCGGTTTAGGAAACCTGAGAAATCTTCGCCGCTTCAGAAAACTCAACAAAGCTCCAACAAATAAACAAAACAAGTTTTTTTTTGTTTTATAAAAAAGTTTATTTAGGCATTAACATGTTTTCCCATATACGAGGTTCATAATCGTACCCCTTCAGCCACAATCAAGTTTAAATCACACATCATTCAGCTAAGCATATTGCACACATACAAATATATGCATCTACAATCCACCATATCGGTTTGAATTTTAAAACAATTGATTGCAATTGAATTCTCCTTACTGGATAAAGGAGCGCCTTGAAGTTTTAGGCATTACGTTTTGCGGCAAGTATACGCGAATGCGGCAAACGACAGTGACTAATGCTGTGCAAGCGATATTGCATCTCCGGTTGATTGACGCGCTCGTACAATTTCTTCAACACCGTATTCAAGCTCTGTATGCCCTCGCCACCATCGGTATCATCGACGTTGGTGGCATCGGCCTCGCCACACTCTGGGCACTGTTGTGTGAGCACAATCTCACCTAACGGTGTAACAGTATCGCATAATTTTGCAACATCTTTGACGATATATTCGCTCGCGGGCTTCTCACTCTCACGTTCGCGCATATACTGTGCCAATGTTATGGAGTGTACGCGTTTCTCCAATATCTTCAGGAAGTGACGCACATTGAAGAGATTGACTGTGGTGAAATCGCCCAGCAATGCTTCGAACGACTTGCAATCGGCACGTGATTGATCCTTAATTATTTGTATGCCCTGTAGCAGTTTTTCCAAACGCTCATCGTTTTGATCGCGCAATTCGCGTAGCTCGTCGTTTTTCTTTTGCTTCTCCTTTAACTGGTTATCAAGCTCTTCAATGGTTTCGAGTTGATTCTGTAAGGTATTGTGATTCGTATGCTTCAGTTCGGAGATTTCATTAAACAATCGATTAACGGAATTATTTAGTAAAGTCATGTGATAGCTCATTTCATTGGCGTAATTGAAGTATGAATAGTAGAGACTTTCCTGCTCTTGGAATTTGTTAATGACCGCATCGACGTTATTCGAATTGGTGTAATCTAAAATTTTCTCCAATATTGTATTGTACAAGTCAATACGCTTACGATGTTTCTGGCGGAATTTCTCGCGTCGACGATACTCCTTCGGCTGCAAGTCATCCATAATTATCTCTTGCGCTTTACAATCCAAAAACTCAAAATTCGCATCTTCCGCCGCTCTATTCCGCATGATCGCCTGCATTTCCACCATTTTCATTTCTTGATCCTTTGCATCTTTCTTCGTCAGTATATTTATTTTCTCATAGGCGTGTATGCAATTCTCAAAAGTGCCTAAAGCATATTCGATCAGATCCACAATGTATTTCTTGTCGCTGTTCAACTTTTGCACCAGCTTCGTGTAGGCGTCATTGAAACCGGTGCGATGTTGCAGCAACATTATCAAATCCTCGCGCAATTCGTTATTAATCGCCGTGAAAGCGCACTCGCTACGCACGCCCACCTCCAGCTGATTCTCCAATATGTCCAGCTTCTTGCGCATGCGTGCCACATATGCTTGATGCTGTGAATCGGGCACTGTACGTCTATTCAGTTCGTATACCTGTCTATTCACGCGACTAATTTCGCGTTGCAAATTCATAATGGATTCCTTATAATAACGTATGTCGTCGGCCAAGTGCTCCTGACATGACACGTGACATTGTATGTTCGACAGCGCACGTTTGGTTTGACGCCGATGCGTTTCGCCGCTAGCAACCCAAATCTGCGCACGCAATGTATCCTTCTCCAAATTCAATCGATCGATGGTGTTCTGGTAGCTCTGCAACATGATCGTCTCCTTGCGCGTGCTCAACTTCGTCGATAGTACCGTCTTATATTGACGCTGTCGCCGTGTGAGCTCCTTCTGCTTTTGCCAGTAATGCTCAAGGAAAGTCTTCTTGTTGAACTCTTGACTTGTAGCCTCCGCCATATTGTTGCCGTTTATGTGAATTTCGTTAGATAATCCCTAGCACCGTGCGTATAACCAGCGAAATTACAAATTTTATGTAATATATATTCTGGATGGTGTAAAAACTTGATCGCGCAAAAAAAAAATTAAAATAAAATAAAATGCGTAAACGCTACCGTTCGGTTCTACCGCTATGAGTCGAATGAAATTTGTAGAAATTTTATTGACAGTTATGTAAGTATGAAGTTGAAGAAAACTGTGCTACAAAGTTATGTACGGGTTTTGAAAACAGGTAGTTCAAAAATATTGAAAACTGTATAGAATTAATTAATTTCTATTAAATTATATATTAAAATAGAATGTTTGACTAAAACGTTTTCGCAAAAATATTATTCTAAAGGATATGAACCGCTGCTGTAGAGAATTGGTGGGGAATTCTTCTGTAAAAGCATTTCACTTCTGTGAAAAGGGCGTAAAAGCTGGAGCAAAAGTGTACCAGAAGGATATTTAAAAAGGAGTGATAAAACAGTTAATCAGTACCCTCAACAATGGAGATAATTTTTTCATTTTTAAACTGGCCTAAACGAGTAACAGAACTTATTGTATGACTAAGCAGGGCGATTGTTTTAAGAATGAAGTAAGTAGAAAATGGTAAAACAGGAAAACGTCAGTCTCAAGGTAAAGAACATGGAACCGCAGCTGGATATACGATATTTTAAAAGCTGCCGAAGGAACTGGATGATGTCTGAGAAGGAATCTCATCCTATAGTTGAAACCAATAACCAACTGTCGGCAACGCTTCAGGCCACTACTAGTTCTTCGGGAACATTTAATGAACCAAACTGACTTCGGTGCCATGGTTTAATCAGAAAATACTACTTACAGTAATTATATCCTGATCAGGGAGTATGAAGCTCGCCACTATGTTTTTAACGCCCAAAAAGAAATGATTGTTACGCTATAAAAAAATATATATAAATGATTAACATGATTAGCCAAGTCCGTCCGCAAACTAGTCCCTCAATTTATGAGATATCGGTCAGAAATTTTGCGGGAACACTTCTCCATTTTTTAATTGGCAGTGAAAGCATAACACCGGGAGAAAGTGAACCTGATTCCCCAATCGATGATGTTACAGTGCCCGACCGTGATGTAGTTCGAATAGCAATTACTCGCCTAAAGGCCGATGGATTGCCGGTCGAGCTTTTATTTTGCAAAGTATGTATGAAGAAAAAACCTTTTTTTTGGAAATTTGAGCATTTATTTATATCTTTTGAATTGTTGGGTTTTGTATTTCATAATAATTAGTTAATGGCTAATTAAATTAAGCATTTAAGACAACTATACATAGTAATAGTAATAATAATAATAATAAGTTTAATTTCTGCACAATTTTTTACAGTTAAAACACTAACAAATTTTTATTTTTGTAGTTAAATATATAAAACCGCTATGTTTTGTATATATTTAAATAATGCTTATTACTTACAGTTATTTTATTGCTATTCACATATACATTTACATAGATAGTTTAACTTATTTGCAGTGGTACTTCCATACTTAGAGACAACAGTATAAAATATATGTATGTATGTGTGTGTAAGTAAAGTAAAGCAAAAATGAAAATATATTGTATATGTAAGTATGTATAAGTAAAATGCTGTAAACTTGCGGAAGCACTCATATTGAAAATGTAGCAGTAACCTTTTAGCCTTTAAAGCGTTTGTTATTATTTTTTTAAGTTTTAAAAATTTAATTTTTTTTTGTTGTTATTATTTAACAAAATAAATGTCACATAAATCACAATGTGTGCTTATGATGTTTTGATTTTCGTTTTATTATTTATTTTCATTTCGTACACACCGTTATAAATAATTTTTTTTATTTAAAGAATTGATGTATTATAAATGTATGTTTTTTTTTTATAAAATTAAATAAACAAAAAAAAATATTACTGTTATTTTTACTGCAGCGCAGCTTCTTTAACGGTACTGGGGTTCAAATGTGATGGTTGTGCAATAGCTTAGCGATTTGCTATAGTGCTAATTTTTTACAAAATTATTTGCACCATTTTAAATTATTTAAATTTATTACTAGCACGTAATTATATTCATTGTATCAAAGTTTTTTTTTTGTATATGGCAATTTTGAGTACAAATATCAAAGCAAGTGAGAATTTTGTTTTTCATTTTCATTAATTTCAAAATAGTTTTAATTGCACATTATGCAAAGTTTTTTATAAAAACACATCTCGGATTTTCTCGGTTCATATGTTTGTTCATCCAATTTAAAGCTCATCATATGTCGATTAGTTTTTATTTATATATATTATATAATTTTTATAAACCAGTCAATCTAGCTCAAACTCGAAGAAATATAAATTTACAAGCTCAGACACGGCAGCGCTTTGGAAATAAGTATTCAGGCATTGCTATAGATAATTTGCTGTTCTTTAATTTTTGAATGTTGTGAAAAATAATTTTTGGAACTTTGACCTACATCAATTTTTTCACATACCGGCTGTTTGCGGTGTCTTAGACAGATGGCTGCTAACTAGATTTTGAAAAAAATGGCCCATACTATGTTATTTGTAACCATGTTTTGAGCATATGCACTCAACATACAGCTTGTTGTAAATTTATTTTCATTCTTATTTTTTGCTTTTATTTAACCAGACTATGAATTTTGTGATTTTTTTCATTAAGATTTTTATTTTTTATTATTTTTTTTTACTTTTTTATTATTTATTTTTATTTTATTATTACTTTTTTTGATTATTTATTGTTTTACGGCTATTAATTTTATTTTGTTTGTTTTTTTATTTTTACTTGTTTATTATTTATATTATTTTTTTTTTAATTAATTTATTATTTTTGCGGCTATTAATTTTGTTTATTATTACTTATTTAACAATTTTTTATTATAACAGATATTTTTGACGATTCTTTTTTAACATATTTCATTTTATTTTTTCAGAATTTTACTTGTATTCTTTTCATTTAAATTAATTTTATTTTATTTTAATTTAATTTAATTTATTTTTTCTGTTAATTTATATTTGAATTTGTTTTATTTTACTTCAATTTTATTTTGTATTTTTTTTATATAATTTCCATCAGTTTTATGTTTTCTTTAATTTTATTTTTTTGTTATAGTTTATTTTTATTGTATTTTAATTTATGTCTTTTCACTAAATTTAATTTTATTAATTTTTAATTTTAATTTAATTTTCGAATTTAATTTATTTTATTTTGCTTTATGCACTTTTTAGATTTATTTTATTTTAATTTATTATAAATTTGTTTAAAATTTATTTTATTTTTCATGTATTTATTTTTTTTTATTTTTCATATCTCAATTTTTACTTTACTTTAATTTACTTTGTTTTAATTTAATTTTTTTTTTATCTATTTTTTTTTATTTAATCTTTTTTTATTATAGTTTGGTTTTATTTTATTTTGAAATTAAATTTTTAAATTTCTTTACTTTTTCTTTTAATTAATTTATTCTTTCTTTTATTTTATTATAATTTTATTTTCCATTTCAATTCGTTTTAGTTTAATGTAACAAAATAAAATTAAATTAAATAAAACATATATACATTTTTAAAATTTTTTTATCTTTAAAATTTATATATTTTTTATTTAATTTAATTTTATGTTGTTTAAAAAAGATATAAATTTTATTTAATTTAATTTTATTTTGTTTTATGTTATGATTTAGTTTTAGTTTTATTTTAATAATAAACTATTTTTTTTATTTACTTACTTTCATTCGCTTTTATTTTATTTATTTATTATTTTAAATTAATACACATTTTATTGTTTTCATTTAATTAATTTTTTGTTCTGTTATTTTATTTAATATAATTTTTGTTATTTTATTGATTTTTTATTATATTTATATAATTTTTACTTTTTTTTTTCTTATTTAATGATTTAAATCTAATTTTTTATTTCTGTTGGATTGCTCAGTTTTATTTTTTTAGCATTTTGCTTTATTTTATTTTATTAATTTTTCTAATTATTTTAATTTAATGTTCTTTTCTTTCTATTTGCTTATTTTATTTGTTTTTTAATTTATTTGTATTTTAATTTATTTTCCTTTTGGTTTGTTTTAATTGAATTTTCTTTTCTTATTTATTTTATAGTTTTGTCTTATTTTATTTGGATTTAATTTTATATTATTTTTTACATTTATTTCTTTTACTTTATTTTTATTTTTATTTTTATTTTTTTTTTTTTAATAAATTATAACTTTTTTCCTCCAATATATTTAATTTTAACTTTTTATTTTTCCTATGACTCAAAATAATATTTTTCTCTATTTTTAACCAAATTTTCTTTTGAATTTAGCAACTTTCTGAAAGTATATACCATTAAATTAAAATTAACTTATAAGAAAAATTGCGCTTTATAAACATACTAGGCACTAAAAAACTTAGATATTTTTGATTTTTTTTACTTAAGCATTTTCATATTTAGAAATTTATACAACGTTTTTGTGATTTTTAATTTATTTTTAATAACTAACAGCTATTTAATTTAGAAAAGTAACATTAAAATTATATTTTCGTTTCTCACTAAATATTTGCAATATTTTATATAAATTATGAGTACGTTATATATGTTATGTAATAATGTAAAAGTGTTGTGCAAACTTAAAATTAAGATCACGATTATTAGGGGTTTCTCTTATTTTTCGTGCGCACGACTTGTGTTCCTTAGCACACTATGTACAGTTATATGTATGTATATACATATGCTATATAAGTAAGCTTGTAATCTCCTCAAACAAATTAATTGAATTCATAATTAAATGACTTAAACATGAGTAAGCACAGAAAATAGCAAATACATACTTTAAATAACGGTATATGTATATGCATATATGTTTGCGTACTAAAATATAATTACAACTGTAAATGTGTATATGTTATATGCTTCTATATATGTATGTATGTGTGTGTAAATAATGTGTGTCTGTGTACTTTCGAAAATTAAGCACATTTGGAAGAATCCACATTCACATCCATGCACCGCAACCCCCGACCGCACACCACTTGCGGACGCCCACATGTGCGAACTTGAAACCAATAATGAGGTGAGCTCGATGATCTCATAGCATTTGGCATTGTCAAGTTTGCACTCGCAATTAAAGCACAGCTTTAGGTTCACTTTGAGTGTGTGTTTGTATGCGTACGTGTGGGGTTGGTTGGCTTGGGGGCTCGTTGCTGTAGTCATAGCTAACTTTAGTTTACCGCCTAGGCGTTCAGCCCTCAAACAGCAATCTAATCATCATCTTTCTTGTCCGTCTTGAGGTCATATTTAGCACATAATTCTTCTGGCGTGTAGCTGTAATACAAAACGAAAACGGAGATAATTAAAAAATGTGCTCAATGCGCTCATCTCTATGACACAACTTACCCAATCAGGTTTTGTAGATCACAAACGAATTTGTAGACGTAGCGCTTGCCTGCCGTCTTATGTATGATGTTCTTGTCGTAGTAATAGCGGAGACCACGACTGAGCTTTTCGTAGTTCATTTTTGGCTTATTCTTGCGTATACCCCAGCGACGAGCAACCTGGAAATGTTTAATGGATACATTAGCTTTGACGGGCTCACTGTAGATTTTTAGAAATATAATACTTCATGTAACTAGACCGAACCTCCTTTCTAACTTCTTAATTGAGATATATTTTTAAATTTTTTTATTGGAAAACGCTCAGTATCTCTGCATGAAATATTAAGTCCTGCTCTTCAAAACTCTCTAAATACATGTCTTCTACAGACTTTTCTCTTGCGCTTCATATTTTCCTACTTTGAATTTCGTTCCAAACCCTATGCTTTATTTTTTACATTAATATTTCCTCTAACACGACAACTCACCTCATCTGGATCGGTCAACTTGAACTCCCAGCCATCGCCAGTCCACGAAATGAAGCCCTGACACGTCTTATCCATCAGCAGTTCCAATAGAAATTGCCACAACTGTATCGGCCCAGAGCCGGTAAAGCACGGCACACCACCTTGCATGGGATATGCGCCCATGAGTGCCTTCTCCAAACTCATCGTATTCATATACGCGGCCGAATGTTGCCCAGCATGATGCACGCCCCATTGATCTGCCGGCGACTGACCGCTCATTGAAGAGAAACGCGTTGGATCGTACGAACCATACTCCGAGGCATAGGAATCGGGGAATGGTGAGCGTCCGTAGGCATTGTATTTCTGTTCATTATTCGCCACAGCAAGTCCATAGAAATCGGCGCCGCTATCCTGATAACTTGGATGTTCTTGCGATGAGATCGTGCTGTGATAATCATTATCATCGTAATGTACACCGGTGGCTGCAGCAACAGCTGCCGCAGCGGCAGCACCTGCCAGATGTGGTGGCAAACCATAAACGGATGAAACAGAGAGATCAGCCGGATCGGTTTGACCGTTACTACTGCCACTGCCAAGACTCGAATAGGAGGAGGTGTTCTGTGTGCCCGGTTCCTCTTTCATCTGATGTTGGCTGTAGAGTGCGGCCGCAGCGGCCGAGTTTCGTAACGCCACGTGCATGTAATTCATATTGGCACTGTTGTTGTTGTTGTGATTCGGCGTCGGACCGGTCGACTGGTTGGCGTTGACGCCTGACGCATTGCTGTTGGCGGCGGGATTGCTTTGTTGCGACTGTTGTTGTTGTTGCTGCTGCTGCGCATGCGAAAGCAACGAACCGCCATTGTTGTTAGCATTTTGCGTTTGTTGTTGCGTTTGCGGGGGCGGGCTGTTATTGCTGTGATCGTGCGGATTACTGCTGTAGCCTAGAATGAAAGAAAAATGTTGTTGTTGTAATGCTTTTGATCATGTAAAATTAAATTAGAGCTTCTGTTTAATTAAATTCATTATTAAAAAATAAATTACGTTAAATGATACGCTTTATTTAATTTTAAGTATTCAATTTAATACGTTTAGAAGATAGAAATATTGTTAATGCCCTGAACAGGGTATATTAAATTTGCCACGTAGTTTGTAACGCCCAGAAGAAAATTTTGGAGATCATCGCCATCTAAACTGCAAAACAATGTATCTTCAAAAAACATCGAAAATCGCTGTCAGATAAAATAACCTATGTATAACCATTTTATAACCAAAACTCAAATTTTGTTTGAGTGTATGATAACCAATATATAACCATTTTATAACCAAAACTCAAATTTTGTTTCAAAATGCGTGTTTTCAATTAGATCGCTTTTTCTTACCTACGAAAAGTGAGGTTATGTTAATTTGCATTTTAGGCGACGATATAAAAAATAACCAGCGTGACGAGGCGATTGGAATTTGCTTTGTCCGTTTGTTCGCCCGTCTGTATTTGCAACTACTAGTACCACAGGTTTTGAGATATCGAGGTGAAGTTTTGGTCACGCTTTGTTCCTCCAATATATGCTATGCATATAGCTGTCATAAAAATGGTCGATTAAAAAATTTTTTGTTTTTGTAAATTTTTATTTTTGTAAGTAAATCCTTCTTGTGTAACGAAAAATTTCACAATATTTGGCATAGATTATTATCCAAAGTTATACTACAATTTTTCAATAAATTGTTCAGATATGTACATACATATCTGTCATACAAACTGATGGATAAAAATCAGGTTCTTGTAAGGACAAATTTTTATTTTAAATGATATGTCCACGAAATTTGGCATATATTATATTATACTTCAGAACAATGCTATAGCCTGCAAGCAAATTGTTTAGATCGGAACACTATAGCATATAGCTGTCACGTAAACTGACCAATCAATATCAAGTTTTGGTAGCAAAATATTTTTATTTGTGTAGAGTATTAAAGCTTCGTTGTAGCCGCTTTTTCTTGTTTTAAAGTTACTTTTCCAAATCTCTACAGCCGTGTCTACAGCTAAATAGTCTGAATATATGCGTACGTTTATTTTTAATATTTGTTTTAATTAGACTTTTATTGTTATTTTTATTTATTTTTTTCATTATCTAATATTTAAAAAGCAGCAAAATGCACGTATTGTCTAAGATAAGTTGGCAAGACATTATAAAACACATTTGTGCTAGGCAGAAAAATTAGACCGAGGTAAGCTAAAACGTGCAATGCTTTTTGCCTTAGGCCTAATATGCATAATGAGGGTCATATACATATAAATTTATGCATACGTGTAAATATGTACATGCAATATATATCTACATATGTACATATGTATGTATGTATATGTACATATATACATATGTACATATTAATATACATATGTACATATTCTTATACATTTTTCTTCTTTTCACTGTGTTGTCATTTGTTTATAACACATATAAACGCAACTGAAATGCATTCAAATGAACCAACCTAAAATATAATTGTTCTACGATTTCTTTATACATACATACATACATACATACATATACACATTTATTTTATGCATACAAGTACATACGGTTAATTTGCAAGCACGCTAAATTAAAGAAAAAATATAAAAAGAAATACATACATTCATGTATATACATATGTACATAAGTTCACAAGTAAACATCTCTGCAGCTTCAGTCTCCTCAGAAGGCGTGCCCATCATTCAATTGTCTTGTCTTCAATAGTTAAACTCAAACATAACATTGTCTCGTAAGAGCACCGTTCGCGCCCCATTAATTTGCGGCGCTGATTCGATGAAATTCGAAAACCAATCAAAAGCGCACTCAACACCAACACAAAAACAAAGCGTACACAAAATGAGCTCCAAATGCTGCTAAAACAAAAACACAGAATTCACAAACACGAACACACAGGCATGTACATACATGACAAAAGCAATGGCTAATAGCAGCGCTGCTAGCGAGCAGAGCAAATGAATCGCGTGATTATCGTGTAGTGGGGAGCATAAACGAGTGTGAGAAGAGCGCATTGCGCCAATATTGCTCCCACAGGCCATAGCTGGGCAACTGTGAAACTGTGAAAGGTGGGCAAGCGTTCATTCATACTTGGCGCGTCAGAGCGCAGTTGAGCGCCAATAATATGGAAAATGTACAAATACACACATGCATAAATATAATATATGTATGAATGTAAAAATACAGTAATGCAAAAGAAATTGTTGTTCAAAACCTGTTGAATATGAGAATTATTTAAGGAAAGATTTATTCAGCCGCTGGCTCACAAACGTCACTGAGTTAGCTGCTCAGTTAAGCGGCGAGCGCTTTCAACCATTCATTCAAATCCAGTTGCATTTATTCATTCACAAGCGAAGCGTTAATTCACAGCCTGCTTGCTGATCACACATATCGGTGCGAGCGCTTGAATGGAACAACTCGTTATGCCCAAGCAGCTCGCATAACGCCTGCTGCCGACTGTCTCTGTCTGTTGCGCGCAGAGCGTGAAACTTTTTTGTTTTTGTTTTTTTGTGTTCTAGGGGTATAATCTGCTTTCGATACTGCGCAGATACGGCATGTTGTTGTAGAGATGTGAAATCACTGACGGGCTCACACTTGCATACAAACTGGCATACAACGGACACAACGCGTTGTATGGTGGAGATGAAGCAATGAGGCACAGAACACTCCTCCCACTTGATGGGGTGCATGGAGAATATTAACGCCATAACCCCTGCTGGGAAAATTCGAACTTTTGTGGTAAATATTTTTGCCACAAAAGTGCTTTTGGAGGTGATTTGAATGCATAAGCAAATAGATGGACTTGAAATTTTCACGCGACTTATTTAGATATACATACATATGTATTTGTCAGCCAATGATCTAAGGAATATACATATATCCTTCTACATTACTGCATCCATCTATAGTTATAATCAATGTTTATTTGGCTTTAGGATTTGTAATAATTTTGAGCAGAAAAGTATCTTAACTGTCAGGCATCTTAACTTGCTAATAACATAAAATAATTTGTATATCGAGAAAATTTAATATTTTTTTTTACTGTTGGAAATACCTGACACGTAAACTTCCAGTTAGTGAGAAGTCAGTTAGTTAATGCAGTACAAAATTTAGGCAAAAGAATCACCGATTTACGCAGAATGAATATCTGCTGATTTTGTGATTAATTTGTGGTTTAATTTTTTTTTCGCAACAACAGATTTATGAAAAACTATATCATTCTTTCTCAGTGTATTCGGTTATTTATAACTGAAAATTGTAGCTTCAAACTGATTCGTAAGCGAAAATATTGTTAAAATATGCGAAAAAGTGATCTCCAATGTGACCAAATTTTTTTTTTATGAATGAGAACTTTCTGTATATTATTTTCTACATAGTGTAATGATCTAACATATTTTAAGAGGCAATATTATTATAAAAGAAACTCACAAGCTTAGCCGTTTATAGAGAGTCTTAAGATTTATATTCAGAACTTAGCTAAGTAATAATGTAATTAAATTCGAAATACTTAATATTGTCGATTTTTTTTTTAACTGAGTAACGGCATAATTCAAAACTGAGATAAAGAGGTGCCCAACTCCCTGTCATTGTGAATGAGAGAGCAACTCACGATAGAGCGACTTTGATAGTATTAACATTTCACATTAGGAACGACTGGAACGACCAGATTGAAATTCTACCAAAAATAAATATGAATGGAGGGAATTCTTGCCGCCTTGCAAGTTCGCCAATGAAAATGTAAAAAACTTAAAATTAAGGAAACACGAAATTTAAATTTATAAACGTTATAAATGTTGGGTGCTTTAATTTAAATACACAAAAACTAGTATTTGGTCTGATCTGGCAACAAAGTAAAATTTTATAAAAAACGCTCATTTTGTAACAATCTCAAACTGGAATAAGTTGCGCATCACTTCATCCCTGATTCAAAGTTATGAATGGCAATTAGAAAGCTCTTGTTCAATTTCTAAAATGCTTGTCATAAATTAATCCCAATACTAAGACGGAAATCGAAACCAATTTTGCAAAAAAAAAAAAAAAACAAAAAATAAAAATAAATTAAAATTGAGCTAAATTTTGAGATGAACTATGGTCCACTACATAAAATTACTACGACAATTTCCCCCACTTAAAATGCATTTCCAACCGATTAATTCTAATTTAAGTTAGCTGAAGTACTTAGACTGCCAGTTGTCATTCATTCCCCAAAAGATTTTATTTCAATACTTCATTGTTCCAGCGAAAAATAATACTTAGTTAAATTCAATTCAAAATTCATTAAAATCGGACACTTAATCAAGGCACAATAAATAGCGTAAGAGCGTAGCGATATTCTAAAGAGCCACTCTACGGTACAAATCATCAACAAAAATGCCCAAATAATAGGCTTAGTTAGGCATATGACAATATACATACATACATACATATGTACATGCTCGTAAAATCACAGCCACTTAACCAAACCGGCGGCGGGGTGCCAATTGCGCGCTCAGGCAAAAAGCAAAAAGGAACTGAAAAAAAAATGCGGGCAGCACAAAGCAACAGCGACTTGTTGATTCACCGAGCTGCGGTCGCACGGCGGCAATGTCACTGTGGTTGCCATACATTTGTAAGTACACACACATTGACTTGTTGGTGTAAAAATCGCGCTGGCGCAACCCTCATATGCATGCCTGCTTGTATTTAATAGCCACCCACAGGCGCACACACTCAACCACACACACATACACAGCTATTGTTGTAATGTACCGAAATGTGTTCTTGTTGTTGCTGTTGCTGTTGCAAATGAACGCCTGTGCCTGGGAATTTAAATAAATTGCAATTTAATTACTCGAGCAGCGCAACATTTCACTCATCCCGAGCGTCTTGTGGCCCACAAGCGCCAAAATACACATACATACATACATACACGCACACATTTTCGAAATTTAAACGGGCATGCATAACAGTATTTCCATTTAGTTGAATGTGTGTGTGTGTATGCGTGTGCTTTGCGCTTATTTATATTTACATTTATCACAAGTTCACACCCTCGTTAGTGCGCAATTAAGTTGCAACCAGCCGCGGCGCGTTGCTGAGCACATAATTAAAGTTTCGTTTCATTTCACTTTAGCATATTTGTGGCATGCAACACGAAATCTCGCTTTGATGTCAATATTAATTTTCCATGCCACAGCGGCGGCATCGGCATCGGCCACTACTGCTATGCGCTTAGTGTGGTGCTCAGTGGTATTGAAGACAGACAGACAGTCCATGCTTGTCTTCTGCTGCTAAAGTTGTCAGCGTTTAACTTTTGACAGCCGTAGGCGTGAGCGTGTTTCATTAGCGTAGAGGTGTCAAATAGATTGTACTAATTAAGTGTCTTATCAAATTTGTATTGTATTTGTATAAGCTAGACAATAAATAGCTAGGATTTTTAATTAAAGTTTCCTTCTGTTTGGTATTTCATGCTTAAGCTCGTTTCTGCGTGTATGTATGTGTGGGCTCCACCGGATATTTGTAGTTGTACAAATTTTTAGACGAATCTTAAATATTTGCAAAAGTAAGGATGCTGAGTTCAGGATATAATGAGGTGCAAAGCAAGGGAGAGTGAAACGGGGTAAATCTTCTCAGTCTAAGATTACTCCGGAAGTCAAAAATGTTACTTGTAATAGCAAGGATGCTAAGTACAGTGTAAAAATAGGTGCATGGCGACGGAGCGTGAAAAAGTATGATTCATCTCTGCTCAAGGTTACTCCGGGAATATTAGATATTTTACTTATTATTTGTTTACAAGTACTTTCGCATGAACCAACCATCTTTGAAGAATGAACTAAATCGATTTCTTGTGACCTAAAATAGAGCTTGAAGTATTCTAATTGATACAGCATGTGTTCATACCCAGTACAGTCGCGTCTATGTAATTGAAACAGACTCGGATTTATATCCAGTTAAAGAGGATTTAAGGTCTGTGAGCTCGGCAGTGTTCCCAAAAACAATTAGTGGTATCACAAAATATAGTATATGTCGTCCCCCTCAAAGTAATCCCCCTTGGCCTCAATATAATATTTTTCAATCCTCGAAATAGTTGTTAAAGTCATTTTCTGGAATAGTCAGCACATTTAGTGTCTTCAATTGACTCAAAACGATTGCCCCGGATCAGTCGTTTGAGTTTACTGAATAGCCAGAAGTCACACAGCGCTTGTTTGACGTGGTTTTCGGCTTCGGCTCATCTTTGCCACGATATTCGTCCGATTGATTGTCTGTTTCTGGGTCATAAACATAGATTCAAGACTCAACGCCAGTAATAATACGCTTCATGACATCCTGGTAGTCGGAAAGCATTATTTCACAGACGTTAACGGGATGTTGTTTAAAAAATTTGAAGTTTTTAAAAAAAATTGGGAATTTTTGTAGGCATGTCATTGAATTATCCATTTTTATTTTTGAATACAAAAAAAAAATTTCAAAGTCAGGAAGCATTTTTCGCTATTAAAAAGCAGTTTGAATTACTAGATATGGATAGGTTTGGTTAATACGATACAGGTCGTAGGGTTGATCACAATCGATGGATCTCACTTGGCCAGATGTTAGTTCTTTGCCCAAAAGTGGATCAACAGATCCTCTTACATAGATTGACGAAGCATCTTGAGCTTACCACAAATATTTAAGGCTATGTACGATAATGATGTCTACCGAGATATTTCAATTTCAATCTGGTAATAGCTGAGCAATTGAAAAAAATCAGGGTTTCAAATGGCTTTGTCCTCAAAAGTGTTCAAGTCAAATTTCTCTCGTGAAAAAAATGTAGAAATATGCCTTATATAATCCGCAAAACACAATATTCAAGAATATTTCGTTATTTTCTCTTTTTAGAAAACCATATTTCACATAATAATTTCGAATATTGCAATATTTATTATAAGCCCCTAGATCCTAACATAAAAAAATAACAAAGTTGAAAAATAATAGAGAACGGCAAGAACCTTGAACTACAATGAAGGTTTCGCGGTTTCCTAAACAGAGATCGCAAAAAAGTTTTGAAAAGTGAGATTCACGAGTTCACAGTTCGATTTAACTAGAAAATCTAAAGAAATTATATGTTAGCCATTATTACGGATATAACAGTTATTTATCAATCATATGTATATGGGTTTGTATATCACATTTCGTGCTGAACGAGAATCTTAATAGAATAATTTTTAAGATAGCACAACAACGTATGTAGTATTTGGAGAGGATTAAATAATAGAACAGAATAAATTCCTTCAAAGCATTCATCAAGCACATCGCTTTTTATCACGACAATTAAATAAATTTCGACTCCCACAAGGACTACGATGAATTAAACTTCCTAAATGTTTACCTTGGCTAAAGAAATTCGCATCGATGTCGGTGTAATATGAGTTCGCGGTTGGATGATGTGGCGAGGAATAGTCACCAACATAATTGGTGGCCATGTCATTGAAGTAGCCAATGCCGAGCGACGAGGCGGTAGGATTCGGTGAGTCAAGCAACGACGAAGCGGCTGTGCTCAAGCCGGACGTGCTGCCGCCACCGAGGCCAGCAGCGGTCGTCGAGGCGCCGCCGGACGATGACGAGGAACTAACAGAGGCGCTGCCAGTGCTGCCGCCCGACAAACGATGATGCTGCGTCATCGACTGCAAACCTTGCTGCTGCAGGTGTTGTTGTTGTTGCTGCTGTTGATGTTGCGGCGATTGTTGCTGATATTGATGCGTTTGCTGCTGATGTTGTGACTGCGGCTGGTGTTGTTGCGCCTGTTGTTGATGCTGCTGCTGCTGTTGCGCCTGATGTTGCTGATGCGACTGTGGCAACGACAGCTGATGCGTCAACGCATGCGCAGCGTGCTGATGATGGGCAGGCAAATGGTAGGAGGTGTAATTTTCATAGCTTTGCAGCACCATTTTTTGTGGCGTTGATCGCTTCAATTGCTGCTGTGCCTGATACTGTTGCAATTGCAAATATTGTTGCTCCAGCTGATCCTGTTGCAGCTGTTGTTGGTGTTGTTGCTGTTGTTGTGTTGTAGCACTTAAGTAATTGTAATTTTGTACTGTTTGACAATTGTTATTATTGTTGTGGTTATTGTTGTTATTATTAATGTATTTGTGTGCGCTGGTGGGGCTACACGCCGCGTAACGCGCTTGCAATGCTTGTGGCGATAGCGATGGCGAAGAACAAGTCGACGATGTGTTCTTTATCGGCGACAGCAGTTTCGGTGTTGTTGCTGGCGTCAAAATCGTATATTTTGTTGGTGTGCTGCGTGCGTTACAAATGCCGTTACTGCTGCTACTCGTTGCTGTTGCTGTTGCTGCTGCTGCTGCTGTCTTTGCTGTTGTCGAAATGGTGGAACCAACTAGGAACGCAGAGGGCGGCATGTCTTCACGTTTTCTTCTATGGCTGGGCAACGACGGCAATGAGAAATTTTCAAATTGTTTATTGGGAAATTGCTCGTCATTGACGTCGGCGTTTAGATTGTGTGCGGCGATCGTTGTGAAGTCTTTTTCCTGCTCGCTGCTTTCAATTAAATGAATTTTTAATTTCGTTTTTGGGCGGATTTGTGTTTCTGATTTTGCAAAGAATTGATATTGAATGCAATTGAGTGTGCTTCACTGTAATTATTTCAATTGAGTTCGAGTTTGCCAATTTATTTCTGATTTATTTGGGTTCTTGGGTTTGTTGTTTGGAAAGTTCGCACAAATTTTGTGTTTAGGGGTTGCAGTTTATTTGCAGTCACGTGTATTAGTTGCTTGTTTGCGTTGATTTTTTCACTTATTGTTAGCACTTTTTATTTTGTTGTTCAAAATGAATCAATAAATTATTTATCATTTAGATATGTGTTTTTTTAATTTTTTATTAAATTTTCTAATCTTTTTATAAATAATTTTAACATATTTTAGGAAAATTATTTGCTTTAATTTCTTTGTTGCATAGTCCAAATTGTTATTTTTTTATATTTTTTTCACTTTTGTTTAAACTTTTTATATAAATAGTTTTATTTCTTTCATTTGTTATTATTGTGTTTAACTGTTTGCTATTTGAATTATTTGATAATATAAATTAAATATTTTTTGGAAGTGTTATTTTTTTAATTTTTTTTTAATTTAAATTGTTTTATTTCTTTAATTTGTTGTAATTTTAGTTATTATTTGTTATTTCAATTGTTTAATAATATAGATTTTTTTTCTAAGAACATTTTTTTATTTATTTTTTTTTCAATTTTTTTATTTAAACTGTTTTATTTCTTTGATTTGTTATTATTTGATATTTCAATTCTTTAATTTAATTTTAACATTTTCAGGAATTGTTTTTATTTTTAAATTTTTTCAAGGCTTGTTTTTTTAGTTTTTTATTGTTTTTTTAATATCAATTTGTTACTTTTTAGAGAACATTTATTTCTTTAAATTTATATAATTTTATTTAGCATTATTTTTTTAAAGGTTACAATTTTTTATTTCAATTTTAAAGTTATTATTTATTAAATTTCTTATTAATTTGCTTAAATTTCTTTTTAAAATAAACCAATAATTTTTTTTAACAAAATAATTGTTTTAATATTTTACAAAGTATGCTTTTTTATTTAAATAGTTTTTTTTATTTTTCATAAATTATTTTTCATACCAATTATTATTTTTATAACAAATTTTTATTTTTTTCAACTGCAAAAAATTTCAATTTCAAGTTTGATATAATTTCTTTTATTTATTATTTATTTGTATACACATTTTATTATTGTGTTTTTATCCAACGTTTTTTTCCATTATTTATTTTTCAAAATTTTTTTAACTGCCACTCTATTAATGTTGCTGCATTAGTTTAAATTTTGAAATAAATTGTTTTTTCTATTTTTTAAATTCATGTTTTTATTAATTCTTTAATAATTTTTTTAAATTAAAGTTTTATTAATTATTTAGTTTTTTTTTATACTGCCACTGTTTGCTATTGCTGTTATTTGTTTGAATTTTTTTGTTTCTAATTCTTATGTGCCTTACAATTTGCCGTCGGGATTATGAACGATCACGTCAGTCGATCTCCAATTAGCACGTACACTTCAACGTTAGCTGGATTTGCATATACAAGCACATAAATATCCAACTTTATATGAAAGCTTATACATAGTACATGTGTTGTTTTGCTTTTGAATTAAACCGCGATAAAATTTTTTCCCAGAATCTACGATCATACGTTTTTATGAAAACACCACAACGTGTATTTATTTACTTTTATCAAATTTTGCTATTATTCTGCGCATTAGATTCCTGCCAATCAGTTCACAGGCGATCGCGCGCCCACTACATGCGCACAATTTTTCGCATAAGTGAAAAAAATCAAATATCTTAAACAATTCTTGGCCATTCAGCGCACAAATCACTTGTTGCTTTTGTTTCGTTTTCTATATAGATCGGTATATAAAATTGTATACTTTTGCTATATCTGCTGTGTTTTTATTATGCTTTTAATCTCTAGCTGCTCGCCACTTGTACGCTTTAGCCATAAATCACTAAGTTCGCACACTGGCGTACAAATATGTTCGTCGCACAGATCCTTAATGATCGCGATAATTCTTTCGTGAACGTTTTTAATACGCTTTTAGTTAATGCACTTGCTGAATCATTTACACAGCTAATAAATCTGCATGTTTGTTTGTTTGTTGTGTTGTTGTTGTTTTGTATGTTAGTTGTTATTCGCTAACTGTGTTATTGAGCGATCCTCTGGCGCGATCTCACTTGTCAGCGTAATCCAGTCAATTAACGAATTTTCAACGCGAATTCACATTCACCAAACCAAAGCATCAGTCAATGAATGCGCACAACACTTTTGAATATTTATTGTAGTTGTTTTTTAATTATTTTATACTCGCACTGATCGCACACTTTGCATGTGTGTATGTGCGTGGTGCTGCCGTTTGTGGTTTCTACTACGTTTTTACGCTTGTGTCCGTCGAGGTATCGTCCGTGCCGTACCTCTGTAACATTCGACATCCGTTTTACAACTGAAGTTGCTGCCTTTGGGTGTAGAAGTTGTTTGCGCTGGTGTATGCGCCGCCGCCGTCGCTGCCTTCAACGTCAACTTGCCTTTCTGCCTTGCCTCCATAAGCTGCTACTGTGCGCCTAAATGCGCTCAATATGTGTGTTTGTTGTAATTGTTATTGCTTGTTATTTGCTTGGTTTGCACTCTGTTAGCCGTGTTCATCGCTCGAGCGCTCAATTGGTAGCAGTCGCCGTTGCTCTGAGTTCACTAATCGTACGCGAGCCCCTGTGTGTGCGTATGTGTGTGTGTGTGTGTGTGTACTACCACCGCTTGTTGGTGGTGGTTTTGCCTTTGCTCCAATCATCTGCTTATTGGTATTTGTGCATGCCCACACGACCGGAATGAACTTGAAAATGAATATTCACTCAAATCTCGTGTGCGGAGGAATTTCCCATGCTGACTCTCGGCCGTTTGAGTTGGATGGTTGTTGTGAGCGTTTGCGCTGTGTGTTTATTGGACATTAAGCGCTTGCCATACAAGTGGCAAATCGCTTGGTTATCTTCTTTGGTGCTTTAGCTTTTGTTGCTTTTGCTCTGATATTGCTATATTTTGTCGGATTGCTCATTTCACTTTAGTCTGTTTGATTTGAATTGCAATCGGGATTTCATCTGTGCCGTATGAGTGTTTCTGCAGCTCATTTGCAAGTGCATACATGCATAGTAAATGCATACACATGTGCGCATCTATGTACGTTTGTATGTATGTACATATTTTCTTATTATGTGTATATGGAAATATGCATTTTGCGGCAGACTACTTCTACAAATGGCTATACTACTCTATATAAAAGGATATTATAGTTTCTATAGAATTTCTTAAAAAGAAATAATTTCATTAAAAATTTTCTATGATTGAATATTTTAATAAAAATGTTTGGTCTTTTTATTTTTACCAGAAGGAAGTTTACAAATAATGCATAAAGTATATTTGAATTAATTTTTCGATAAACTTTTTTTTAATGCCCAAAGCTGTATTAAAAATAATTTTCTAATTTCTAGCCAATTTAATATAATATTGAATATAAAATTATTTTTTTATTTCAAATAACGAATTGAAATATAAATTAAAAAAGTTAAGTTTTTGAATTCGAATTTTTACGCACTTGCGTACTTCATGTTTTAACCATTATCTTCGAGAACTTAGAGTACATAGTCATCGGCAAACTTACACATTGAAACGATTTATAGGTTATGAGTTTTTAATACTGATTTTGAGTTGAAAACTTGATTTCTAATTCTGATTTTGCATTTTCAAAACTCTTAGAAATTTTAACCCCATACATTTTGGCTTAAAAATGAAATTTTTATTTTCGGGATTTTTAATCCAAGATTTTTTAAACAAAAAATACATAAATGTTGACTAACAAATAAAAAAATATTTTCAGAAAATTTACAAAAATGTATTATTAATGAAACTAGACTTTTAAAAGGATGACTACATCTCATGGATTTAGCAACTGAACTCCATCTTGTATCGCAAAAGACCAAAACTGGTCTATGCGTGGCTCATTGGCCTACCAGACTAACCCTACTACTACGACTAACCTTACAAAAAACAAATTTGTTGTTATTTTGGTTCTGTTAAAACTCATATGTGGCTTAAAAACGTAAAGGAAATTCAAAACCGTTTCAAAATGGTTTTTAAAAGACCTTGTTCGTAACTTTTTGAGGTTAAGATGTGAAAACGTCTTTTATTTATAGAAATTATTAAATTATTGGTTTGGTTTTAAGACCTTGACTGACAACATGGTTGATTTATTGTAAAATATAATTTTAGAAACATTTTAGGTGATAGAAAACGATTAAAAATATTACACTCTCAATACAATTAAAGTGAAAAAAAGAATTCATATTTCAGCGCATAACTTCGGTTGTTTTTTTTCCGAATATTATACCACAAAGGAATCTATGTGATACTGACAAAGTTCAAAAGTAGCTTTTTCCAAAATTCTGTCGAATTGGCTGGCCGTCCTTAGATTTTGTATAGAATTGAGTTGAATTTACTGAATAGACCAGCTCAGAATCTCAATTAGGCCTACGACAACATTACCTTAGCTAATATTTTAACATATGCCACTTGATCCAGACACCTTGAATCGAGAGCATTTAACATACCCTAAAATGTGAAAAGCTGCCGTAGGCCAAGTTTGAAGGTTTTGGAGTAAATCCGGCATATACAAGTATACACATGTGCATATGAATTGAATATGTAGCAAAGGTTTTGTCATTGCTGCCAGTATTGCCTTGAAGATGTCATTAAAAAAATTGTGACTTATTTGTATAACTTCTGCAGTTAACTAAGTAATACAATGTAGTAAAATTGCAGAATATAAATTATTAAGTTACATGATTAAAAAACAAAAATAATTTTTCTATGTCAATATGTATGTCTATGTCTTTTTATAAACACTTTAAACACTTTATAAAGGTATTAAATCGCCAATAGCTCAACCGGAAACAGATCAATATATAAATGTGCCTATTTAATGATACAAATGTGTATATTTCTTAGGCGTGAACTTTCTAAAAACTTGAGACGAATTTTTTTGTGATTTCAAATTGTAATCACATTGTAATTCCTTTGCACTTCTAATGAAGCGCCACTTCCGCGTTAGCAACTTTGTATGGAAATCTAATATGCTTTTTGTAAATAAATAAATATTGCAGTGGAAAACAATTTATATTCGGACGCCAGCGCTTTTCAGTTGAAAAAAATACAACGAGTGTTTTTATCAACGTAAAGTGAACAAAACTATTCGCGAAAAACGCTTATCGCGCATTGCTAAGGGAATGTAAGGCGTGCTAGAGCTAAGAAAAAGCTTGTAGAAATATGCATATTTCTGTGATATTCAAATGAAGCGCAACTGATATCGTTTTTTAATTAATTGCTACTTACATATGATTATTTTACTTAGAAAAACTCATATATGCATAAACGCATATAAATTGATTTATGATAACAGATAAAGTTTATGGGTTGCTAGGTCTAAGGTTTCCAATACTGGTTTGCTTTTTTTCAAATGCTCTATAAATACGAGCTTGTGAGGAATTGTTGTTGTGGTAATAAAGTTGGTCACTTTGTTTCGAAAGGCAATTTACTATTTCAGTCTTCGTGGGAAAAATGAGTTTTCAGTAAAAAACGTTGCTTGGAGAATATGATTTTTCAGAAAAATAAACACTTTGTTGCATTTATAAGTTTTCATTATAAAAAAGTCGTTTTTATAGATAATTTCATATTCAAAGAAATATATTGTAACTGATTATTATTGTTTGTTTTCAACTCTATTTGTCTCAATGCGAAGGAAACAGCTGTAATTATTTATTTTTTCAGACATATTTGAAAGAAAACCGTTTTACATTAAATTAATTAAGTTTTGTCACAAAAAACTAGTTGGCATGGAAAATATATTTATTTCTTTTGAACTCGAACTTTTTAAAGTGCAAACAGTCAAAGCAAAAAATATTAAATTATTTGTTTTCTTAATTAACTTGAATTTAATTTTTTTATGTTAAAAAAATATTTTTAAACAATTTATTAAATAAATAAAAAAATAATAACTATTTAATAAATAAAAAAATAGTTAAAAAAAATATATTTTTTAATAAAAATTTAATAAATAAAAAAAGTTAATAAATATTTAATAAATAAATAAAAATGTAATAAATAATAAGAAATATTTTTTAATAAAAATTTAATAATTAAATAAAATATTAAAAAATATTTTTCTTATTTATTAATTTTTTTTTAAGAAAAATATTTTTTTTTTATATGTAATTTTTTTTACTTTTACTAGCAATTTTCATCTATTTTAAAATTAAGACTAAAAATCATTATAGGCATCTAAAAAAATATATGCAATGCTAATTAATTCAAAAGTATGTTTTGGTTTTAGTTCGAAAATGTTGTGACGGCCACGAACTTTTCAATTTTCTTTTTATTTTGAACAAAAAAACTTTTAAGGCTTTAATTTTGACTGCACAGAACTTAAAAATGTAACAATATCGATCCAGAGTAAGGCTGAAAAGCCAGACCTTAAATGTATGAATATTCGATTTTCAGTATTTTTTTAGCTCACAAACAAATATATTTTTTTTATCTTTAAAGTGAAAATCTGCTTTATGCATTTTTTAACCTAAAAATCGCGTTACTAAACACTTTTGAGACCAATAATTATTATTCTTTTATTTGAAAGCAAAAACTTATTTTTTGCTTTAAAGCTCAGAAAAAGATTTTGATCGATCTAGAATAAAACTAAAAAGCTTAAGCTTTTAAAGCTTCGAGTTTTGACATTTTTTTTTGTTATGGTATAAAAGTTATAAATTATCGATATTTTCGGTTTAAGATCGTATAACTTTATTAATGATTAATTCGAAAAATTGCTTAATTTTTAGTTTTCTAACTTAAAAATGACCTAAATATTATTATTTTTTTTAAAGGAACGCCGAAACTTATTTTTTTTTTAGCTTAAACACTCTGGAAAAATTATTGACCAATCCAAAATAAGTCGTAAAAAATAACTAAAAATATTGGAATCTTGATCTTGAAAATTTCGAATTTTCATTTTCGTTACTTTTTAGTTAAAAATTATACAATTTTATAAACATTTACAGTAAAAAATTGCTTTATCTGTTTTTAACCTAAAAACTGTGTTAATGGCCAACTTCTGAGATCGAATTGATTGATTATTTTAATTATTGTTTTTATTTTAAGTTATTATTTTTTTAATATTATTTTTAATAACTATTATTTTTTAATAATATTATTATATTTGCCTTTAATAATTATATTTGTTTTAATTTTTAGGCAAATACTTAATTTGTTTTTTTTTTTCTTTAATTTTGAACTTAAAAACATTGAAAATATTTGTTGACGAATCCAGCATAAGACCGAAAAAGTTAAACTCTTGAAATATTGACCTTGAAAATTATGAATTATTATTTTTGATATTTTCAGGTTACAAATTATATAATTTTATTGATTATTGCTGTGCAAAATTTATTTATTTTTTTTTTTTAATCTAAAAATCAGTGTTTCTGTGAGAGCTATATATGATGGAAGGAGCAAGAAAATTTATTCAACTGCTAGCTATTAGTTTAGAGCAAAGTTAACTTCACATATTTTCCAAAAAAAATTTAAAATTATTTTTATTACTATATTTTATTTACATATATAAAAAATATTATATACAAAGTAGATTTATAAGAAGAACGAAATATGTAGTTAATTAAAAAAGAAAAGAAGCAAAATATATGGATATTTCACTAATAAATAAAGCAAAGAAATATATTATTTCACAAAATGAGCACAAAGGCTGTGATAAATATCTTCGAATTGTATAAATCTTCGAACAAAAAATTACTATTTGGTGAGAGCACAAGAAAAGGCATTAGTTTCTTCAATTATACGCATCACGTGCACACATACATATGCACATATGCACATATTTTTTTCCAAATCTTAATTAAGAAAACACAAACAGCTGTACATATATATGTACATACATTACGAGTATTTGTTAAGAAATGAGATAAATCAGTCGAAAATTATTCGCCACGCTATACAAGAAACCCATTAATCAACGCAAATTTGCAAAAATTTTATGCAAAGAAAATTAAAATAGCCAAAATGGCACAAGGCAGCAGCGAAAATCACAGACATACATATGTACATATGTAAAGACAACAATAGTTCATTATGCGCGTGTGTGCGTGTGCCTGTGGGCACGCCATCGATCAACACACACAAGCAAGTCAGAGATTGTGCAAAGAAAACAGAAACTATTGCTTAATTAATGTCAATTCAACGCAAAAAACGCCAGCATAGTTCAAACTTTTTAAGCACAAATTAATTTTACAAAAGCAAACGCAAACGAGGAGCAGAAGAAAATCATCAGCGGCGAATTGAACAGGCCAAACATTGCTTATAGCGACTATTGTACGAATGCCTACGAGTATGTGTGTGTGTGCGAAATTTGTGTAGATCAAATGGCGATACATAAGAGCGTCGAGCTGCCCACAAAACGAAACCAAATCAAAGATAACAGACGCAAAGCAAAACAAAAAAATCTAACTGAATAACATTAAGAGCAAACCACTACAACAACAAGAAAAAAAATAAATGATAAATATGAAAAAATGGCAATTTCGAATGTACCAAAATGTGGGTAGATCATCAGCGCTGCTGCCACGTTCATCAATGCGGCGAACGCGAGCTTTTTTCAACACACCACATGCTATACATTTATATATACATATGTATGTATGTATATAAAAAATATGTACATATATAAACAACAAGAAAGGCTAGTGCACGAGCGAGAAGACGCAAAATTGGCACCATTCAAGAAATATGTATAGCTTGCTCATACAAGGCACAAAATAAAAAGTCTCTACTGAAATCGGTTTATGCTCGAGCAAAATCGACCTGAACGAGACAAGAGTAAGAAATAGCAAAAAAAAAATAAAAATAAATTATATTATATGTATACACACATACATATATACTATATATAGTAAAATGTCGAAGCCGCTTTAGCTGTGATGGGCCAGTCGGCGCAAATGATCCGCCAAGATCGTCGTCACGATCACTCACATGCATAATTGTACGGCGATTGGTTAAGGCGCGCTACCCACTTCGGTCACAGTTCCCACAAAACATGACAGGCATACAAACTGAACACATTATGTGCTACATATGTACTATACAAACATGCATACATATTTATAAACTTGTATCAACCCACTTATGCTCACATCGATCGCTATAGATCGTCGTATCAAGCGCAAACAGATCACACGATCGGCTGCTGGAGACGGTGCAACATGGTTATGCGAAGTGAATGTTTGAATGGGTTTATATGCATATGTATTTATGTACATATGTATGTATGTGTGAGGGAATGAACGCACGAATAAGTCGAATAATGCTCTAATGGCGTTTGCTGACGGTCCGGTTCACATATGCGCTTACCAACACATATTCGCATTTATTAAGGCGTTTTTTGAGTGGGCGCCAAAGCAACGCGAATTGGCTGGCTATTCGCTGTCGATGATCGTTTTTCTTGTTTTCTGTTTGTTTTGTGCTTTTTTAGCAATCTAGGCTGCTGCAAGAAATATTGCTACGACGCAGTTAAGCAATGGCGCAGCATTTGGTTAGATAAGTCAGCAGAGGTGCGTTAGATATACATACATATAAACATACTCTAATATACATATGTATGTATGTATGTACATATACATATATACTTTTTCGAATGTTTGCTTGTTTATGTGCGCGTAGCTGTTTTTCAATTTTCGAAATGGCGTCTTGGTAGCCACGAATGCTAACGGGTGCCTTTTAATATGGCAGCCAACATATGCTACGCTTGCACCAATTAAGTAATCGATTTTAGCACCAAAATCTTAATGCATTTTTTGCATGAAAGTATGTGACAATATTTTGCAATAAAAATTAGAAAAAAATTCCAAAAAAAACAAGGCGAAACACTTATCAAAAGCAAGCATGACAAAAAATTTGTAGAAAAAGACATGTTTTAGTTCTATCAGTCGATCTATTTTTAGTGTGTATACATTACATTTTAATCAAAAATTGAAATAGTGAAACAAGTTTGGTCTGAAGTCATTCTAAATCATCTAACTGGCATCATTCTACAAGCGAGATCTCCGATCTTGCAGAGGAAATGTATCTGCAATGTCTGCTGACCTCAACATACTTAGAAATAAATCGCCGATCTTGCAGAGGTAAGTTGTCAGTAATGCCCTTAGAATATATTCTCCTGAAATATATCTACATCTGCTTAACAATTAAATGATTAGTTCAACATTTATCAATATTTATTTTTTGTTTTTGTTCAAGTTTATACTTTATGATATAACTAATCACGGTGCCTTTTTTCTAAACTACTCTGAGACTCGACAGTTTCAATAACAAAGTTGTAAAACAAAATTAATGTCGCTTTACCAGCAAAAAGTTTTTAAAAATGAGAAAAAAGTTATGTAAGTTTTAATCTAAGACTCGTAGATCATTGGTACAGTAAAACATTGTAACTTTCGTTTCTTTAGCAAAGTCAAGCAATCGTATGAGGGATTATGTGATTCGAAAAGGCCTGTTCGAATGATTTGATGGTGAAAAAACAGCTCTAAAACTTTCATGTTTTCGAATTTCAGCGTAAAACTTTCAAGCGGCTTATGATATACATACGTGTTTAGAAGGGGAAAGGAAAAGCGCTCTATTTTAGAATAATTTTTCTAAATTATGCATATTTTATGTGAAAGCTTCGTCGGAAGCTTTGCCTTAAAAGCTTTTGTTGAACTTTTACAATTATAGAAAAATCTTTAGGTATCTTCATTAGTCCATTATGTTTCAAGGTTTAAAATTTTTGAGTGAAAGCTTTCTCGGGAGGTTTATTTTAATTTTATAGGAACGTCTTCAGTCGCTCATGTAAATTATTTATAAATCTGTAAATGCTTTTTTGTGAAGTTAACATTGTTTGGGTGAAAGCTTCCTCGAAAGCTTTGCTTCAAAAGCTTTTACGGAAATTCTACAACTATAGAAACATCTTCAGAAGCTTTTATAGGGTTACCGTTTTTCAAAGTGATACAAAAAGTCAATTCTCAATTTTCTCCTCTATATTGGTATTAATTTTATTCTTGAATTGATTCGATATGAAAATTTACGTTGCCTACAGTTACCGATATATATTTATTTTAAATTAATTTTTTATTTGTATGTACATATATACATATTTTACAGCTTGTACAACAACAATTAAAATTTATGGGAAATTCTCTTGAAAATCAAGAGCTCTGAATGAAATTTCATTTCTTAGTTAAACTATATATGTATAAGTACGTTATAATTCAAGAGAATCGTATTCGTTTCCGCTGTTCACGTAAATTATTAATAAATCCGTAAAAATTTTTTTCTCATCGAATTAAAAATTAATCGCTTACGTTTAAATTTTTTTTATGTGCATAACTGTGAAGCTATAAATTCGTCGAATAAAGTATGCCCTTAAACGGAAATAAATTATAATCACCAAAGCAAGTGTTTCGAATGACTGACGTGAGGCACAGACGATGTTGACCAAAATTAAAAAAAAGATTATCAAAATATACATACTATATAAAAAATATATAAAAAAGGATATGAAGCATATAACAAAAACAAAAACATTTAAAAACTAAACAAAAAAATTACCAAAAAAAAAGTAAAAATAAATGTTCAATTTGAAAAGCTACCAATGATTGATTACATATGAAAACCACGCACATCTACATACAAAAACAGCCAAATAAATTACAAAAGGCTTAAGTACAACGAAGAATCAGCCGCTGCGCACGTCAAACGTTTAATGAACTTAGCAGCCGTGCCAAATATGGCAGGTCCTTACCAACCATGAAGTGCGCATGCGTGTGTGTGTGTATATGTACGCGCGATTACAATTCGCCAATAATAAATGAGTAGTCCAAAATTATAAATAACTATAAAAACAATGAAAAAAAAAAATAAAAACGACAACAACAACAGTGAGCAAGCGCGCAATAACGATCAATCAAATCAACGGCACACGCTACACTCGCCGGCTTTGCAGGCCTACAATTGCAGAAGTTCTTAAAATTCAAAATACGCAGGCGCAGCGAACAACAACAAACACCCACAAAAGCTGTTAACAACAGGCAGAAAGGCAAGAAATGACGCGCGTTCTCTGTAAATCATATTTTAATTCAATTTTTTTCGAAACTATTTTTTGTTTAATATTTATTGTTATATTTTTCGTGTAGTGTCATCAAATTACAAAAACGGAAATACAAAACAATATAAATTAAAAGTAAAAGAATTAAAAAAAAACAACGATGAACGCTGGTGGCAACCACAAGCGGTAAGTGGCAGCGTCTACCACTTGTCTTTGGCCGCAGTTATCTGCTGCAGACAGTTTATAAAACAAAACAAAAAAAGAAAAACTAGAAAATAAAAAATAAAAAACAGCAAAACAATAGCAACAAACCGCACATATGACAATAAGCCGAAAATTACAAAAAAAAATATCTAAAAAAAAAATTATTTTGGGTACTCAAAAATCGAAAAAGAACTCAACGCTGCGTTTCCGGTTGGAGCACGTGCGTATTTCGAATGCGGCTTAAAGCACAGCACAAAAACAGCCAAAAAACAATCACAGCGCGCGGCACGCACACCGGAATACGGAACCAGCTCGCTCGCTTACAACACACAGCTGCAAGTCACAGCAACAACAACCAACCAACCAATTGCAAGCCAAAGAACGAAAGACAAGCGCAGATCGCTTTGGGGCTGCCATACGCAATCGATGAATTCAACAATTTTTCAAGTGACACTAAAGACTTAGAACTACATAGATTTCAGCTAAGCTACAGTCACTCAAGCGTGGCATAAAAAATGTTCAAATATAGTAGACAGACACTGAAATTACATAGAAATTAAAAAGCTGTAAAAGTAAGGCGATCCTCCAGATACAGTGATCACTGATCGATGCAACGAATAATTTCGGTTGCACGTGCGTTCACCGTCGAAAACAGTCTTCTTCAAACAACAAAAAATCATCGTAATGAATGTAAAAAATCAACAACAACAACAACCACTTTAGACAAATCAGTGAAAAGCATATTTCATAGGGTTAACTCGAGTAGAGGGGACAATAAGCAACGCTGCAGCTGACGCCGCGTACGCACGAGCGCTGGAACGAGTGAGTGAGCGCGCACTAGCGCAGGGGGCGGCACTTGAACATCAGCGGCATTGTGACAAAAGCACTGCTTAACATAATAATTAAAGCGGGAAAGTCTGTAGGAAAACATACGCTTGTATGTAAGTATATAGCCGAGCGCATAGGCCACCAACCGCCAGCGTACGTTGGTGAGCGGTAGAGTTGAATATGAAATTAATGGTGTGTGCCAAAGGCTAATGCCTGCATACGAATTAGGGTGCGATTTTTTTCGTTGTTGTTCGTTGAGTTTTTTTTTCGGTTGACATGGCTTGATTGTTTGACTGTTTGTGCTGGTCGTAAGGGCTTTGGTTGATGAAGTGTTGGAACACTTGCGTTAATTTGAATGCTTGAGTGCTAGCGATTTGGGATGTGCTCATAATTTTTCGGGAAAGTGTTGTTGCTTTTTGGAAGTTGATCGGTTGTCTTTGCTTCGCTTCGGACGTGTCGTCCATTTTGTTGCGTTCAAAGAAATTGACAATATTTTTTTTTGTTAAATAATAAGATTAAATAACAAATAAAACATTCAATAGTTTTTTTATTCTATTAATTTTTTTTTTCTTTTTTTTATATTTTTTATCTTATTTTACTATTTTACATTTTTTATTATAATTTTTACTTTTATCTTTAGTATAATATTTATTTTATTTAAATTTAATTAAATTTAGTTTTTATTTTATTAGAACAAAAATAAATGAAGTTACAAAAAAATAAAAAAATAAAAAATACTAAACAAAATTAAGAAAAATGGTGTACATAAAAATCAATTAATTAAAAATAAAATAAATAAAAAAAAATTAAAAATTAAATATAAAAAAAAATATATAAAAAATTATTTAAATTTTTAAAAGGTAAAATATATAAAAAATATATATTTTATTTTATTTTTAATTTATTGTTTTTTTATTTAGCCAATTTTTATTAATTTATTTTGTATATTTATTTATTATTTTGTATTTTTTTGTTCTGAAAAAAATCGATTTATTTTGTTTCTAATTAAAATTAATTTTTATGTATTGTTTTTAATTTTTTCACATTTATTTAATTTTATATTTTTTAATTTTATTTGAATTTTTTATTAAATAATATTTAGTTATTTTTTCAATAAAACAAAATTAACGATGAGCTCCTCTTCCCCAAGTGAGATGGCAAATGATCATACCATGCTGGTATCTTACATCCTCGAAATGCTCAATTTTTGAACTCAATATAGTAGTCATCAAAGCCATAGTATTTCAAACAACTGATTATTAGAGACTTGAAGGGTGTATTTAACTCAAAGTATTTACAAAAATGTCAAAAGAAAAAACTAGTGAAATGTTTCTATATTACACAAGATTAGGAATACACTTTGCTAAGGTTTCCGCTAGTCAAATGGGAGATCGAAATCGTGCCGTTATATTCCTAAAAAGTGAGTGAGATGCCTTTAAAGCGAGATTCCACTAACCTACATGGTTAAAATTCTACATTTTCGGTTTTGGTTTGAAACTAAACATTTCATAAGGACTCTGTCAGCCATTGACACAGTTCTCGGCTTATGGTTATCGTAACAATTCAAATTGGAGTACCAGATATTTGAAAAGCTACAGAAGTGTGGGGTGCTCATAAAATTTGTGAAGTTAGCTATGTTTTAGCGCTTTTTTCTCTTAGTGATAAAGTTACCCACCATTTTATGGCAATATTATATAAATCTTCCATTTTTACCTGACAAAAGAATGCCTACCAACTCACTCGCAATATCCATTAATGACCTTAACGACTTTGATAAAAAAAAAATAAATAAATAAATAAAAATAAAAAATAACTATCAAGAACGAAAAATAAAGGTCTTCCGTGCAATCACTCTTGAGTTGTATTTTTTTCTGGTTAGAAGGCAAGAAAGAATATACAACTTTGAGAGCTCGGTCATAGGGTACAGACTAAATTCAACATTTTTGTGAGAAAAGAAAGTGCTATTCATAATAAAAACGATCAAATAATGTTCGCATATATATTGTCTATAGGTTAAAAAGCTAGGTACGTTCCGGTTAAAAATTCGGGTTCATTCCAGTTAAAAATCTGGGTACGTTCCGGTTACTTAGATCCAACAGTCGTGAAAACGATGATATTACTTTGTGTGCTTGCTATTTACAAAATCAATTCTATTTTAGTTTAATTTTATTAATTTTTTTTTCTCAGGAATCTGTTTTTGCATTTCTATAAAAAGTATTTTTTAATATTTTTTTCCAATTTTTTAAATTTGTATATAATTTTTTCCCTAACCTCAAATAAAAATCCTCTAAGTTTTCAAAATGAAGGAATCCGTTGTCATTTCACGCGCAAGGGCATGCAAAAAAGTACAAAAACAAGTAGTTAGTGATGAGGGACAGACATAAAAAGGATTACAATTTAATGCAATAACGCGTGCGTCGCTAAACAATAAGCAATGCGAGGGGAAATAAAGAAATAAAACCCCAGCAATTATTTAAAAGCCGCTGCAAAATGCGTAAGGACACTTACAAAGCCAACAACACGTGTGTGTCTTATACATATATTTATATGTATATATATAAACATACATACATATATAGTACTCAAATATATGCGAGTGATGCGCACACCTTTTGGTACGAGACAAAAAGTAGGTGGTGCCCGAAAAGGAAGCGCCTACAGGCGCAATTAAAGATACACACACATACGAAGACACTTTAGGCGTGTTGAAAAGGATTTTATTCGTACACATTTATTTTTGTATAAATACACATGCAATTGTATGCTTATATGTGTGTATAAGTTTTCTTGTTTCTAGCCGCACAGCTGCGCGCGAACAAATGGCGACTGCCGCCCTGCAAGCGCAGGAAGTTCAAGGAAGCGCACACACACGTACATACACACATGCACCGCTAGGAATATCCTTTTGTGAAAGCACTAAGCTTGTTAGATCAGGTTCCAATTGTGTGTGGCATAGAATTGTTAATCGGCAGACAAAGTAAGTGTCTAAGTTGAAGAATGAGGCAAGGTAGAAGTAGAGAATGTGGCTGCAACAAATATAATGGCAAACGTAATGCAATAGCAATGAAGCAATGCAATTGCTAGTTGAGTATGGATAATTGCATTTCTATTTCTATAATTTTTTTGTCTTTCTATTATTTTATAAGAGCAATCTGCCGCTTGCGTTACCTTCAATTCGGGTATCAAGCAACACGTGTCCTTGCAACAATATTGGGGTCTCTCCGCATTATCATTATTTTGTGCGCCAGTAATTTTCCTTAATGCATTACTTTATTGGGTTATACAGTCATGCAGTATGTACAACGCGTTGATTACTGGGATTTAACGTAAGCGGCAACGCGCAAGCGCAACTGAACGCCAGTTGAATCATACGTCTGCAATGAGTATGTGCGCTCATCGCCAGCGCAAGTGTTGTGCGCATATGTGTATATCTAGTTGTGTTTTGACGGACCATAATTTAATGTGCACTTCCGGTGTTTTCAATGGCGCGCGGTAACCACCACCTAGCGCATGTGTGGATAAGCGCACAGACACATCAACGCGTTACGCGTTTAATGCGCTCAAAATCATATGACTGCATAGGTATTCACGCATCTACATACAAGCGCGCGTATGTATGTATGTATGGCAATGAGTGAATGCCGCACCGCTGTTGCAACAAGCATGTTGCGCGTTGCACAAACACTACGCGCGCAGCAATTGCCAACAGCCGATAATGTAAATCGGATGTCAACGGCGACGGCGCAACGACGCAACAGCGTCAGTCAGCAACGCGCAGCGAAGGCGCGCTCGCCTGCCTTCGTTCGTACGTGCTGCGCAGCGAGCGCTAGCGCTGTTCGCCATCCGTCGCCGTCTGTTGTGCGCGCAATGCATATAAATTTCCCAACCGACGCGAGATCAATTTGAAATGAAACGCAACAACAACACGTATGCAATAAACAACAAATTACAACAACTGTTTATGCTCGCACGGCTAGCATTAATGCATAGTGTATGAATTGCGTTGTACAGGGGGAGCAACCTGCCTGCCTGCCTGCCACATGAACCTGTTAGAATCGCGCTTGACAAACACAGAACGACAGCGCATGTCACTTGCAATAACAAAAACAACTATTTTTATAAAACAAAAACATGCATTAAAGTCACGCACACACATACATACATACAGGTCTTTACTAATCAGTTACTCATGGATAACAGAAAAAAGGCAGAAAAGTCTAAATATAAAAAAAATCGTTGAAAAAAGCTGCGCTTAAACGGAACGGAAGGAAATAGTAAAGTGTTACGCAGACAGCGAGAAGAGCGTGTAACGGCACCCACTGGGTGGTTGCGTGATGGAGCCATAAAAAGGAAGCGGCTCAAAAGAACGGGTTATTAATAATAAATTCCGTCTTCATACGCGCTTCTTTCAGTTTTTAGTATTTCTATTGAACGTTTTTTGTCTATTTTATTTTTATTCTTTTAATAATTTGCATAGTGATAAATTGTTGTGTTCAAGGAAAGAATTATACTTGTACAAGTTGCTTAGCTATGAGTATAAGGTGCTGTTGCTATGTAAATTGAGGAATTAACGCAGCAATGCAAGGAAACTCACTGCTCACTGCTGATCAACAGCTGATTATATATGTGGATGATTATAAAACTGATTACGAAGCCGGTCAGTAGAAACTAGCATGACTAACTGCTAACAGAAGGAGCAATAAGAAATGAGGTTAATATCTAAAATTAAGAAAAGCTAAATTAAAGGAGCTACAACAACAAATTTTTCGAATTTTTGTCGACTAAATAAGAGCCGATATTGTTGTAGGTATGGGAGAAGAAGATGGATTTATTAAAGTATGTGATGCGATCACTTTGATGGGTTATATATTCCTGAAAGTCAGAAAGTAACTTATTTTTATCTGATTTTTTTAAAGGAATTTTCTTAAATAAATAAATAACAAATAATTTGCATTTAATATGATTTATTATTCAGTGATTCATTTTGAAAAAAAAAACGTTAAAGTTTTGTGATCCTATTATAGTAAGAAGCTTCTTATAATACGTTCATATCTCCGAAACTATTTGTCGTATCGATTACAAATTTGTGACGTATTACTTTCAAATACATGCATCTTTAAGAAACATGTAAAAAATTTGAAATCCACAAGAGCATATAATGCTTTGCAACATAACAGTCAGGTGATCACCATATAGCCATATAGAACAAAGACATCTAATATCTCGAAACTTAGAAATCTGACATTGAAATATGTTATTGAGAGCTAGATTTCAGTTAAATTTCAACAATGAAATCGTTGACATGCCTAAGCTAAAAAATTATAAAAACCCCGAGTCAATATTGGTGAGAAAAATATAGTTCACAACAGATCATGGCTTCATATTATAGAGAGAAATAGCAAAGAGCGCTATACTTTTAGATATAAAATATAAGATTCTATACTATAAGATATAAACTTCATTCGTCAACCACTCGAAGCTTTTTTGCGATCGCTTCTAAGATTTAAGTATCCTGATCTCTTAAATTATCTTAGAACAGATCGATGAGAATCAAACCTAAAAATGTAGAAAAATAATACATGAGTAACGTTTGATTAGAAACAAAATCAAGCAATAATAATGGTTTCTCTTTTTTAGAAATAACTCATCAATAACCAGCATTGTATAGAGAACATCTTACTTATATGGTACGAGATCCTTTTTGTTTAAATTTCTTTAAATTCTTAATATTGTATAAAAATATTGTAGTATTACTGACTAATTCATCAAAGATTAATCTTTATTATTATCATATATACGACATAAGCTTAGAACAAAACGTAATAACTTTAAGAAAACTAATGCAAATCTCATAAGAGTATTCTTTATATACATCGACAGTATTTGTAAACAATACTTTACTCTTATAAACCCACAAAGTGATCGTAACATTTCAAGAAGTACAAATCAATTTCCAATGATCGCATTGTAAATGAATTTTGCATAAAAAACACAACCAAAAAATCGAAAAAATGAATAAATGAACACTTCACCCATTGAGTGAGTTGAAATATTACTCAATCCAAACAACAGAATTCATTTTGTGCCAACTCAATATGCTCACAACTAATAAAATAATAGAACAATGCCGCTCCAGCAAACCATAAGACAGTTTGTGATCTGGTTTCAATTGATCCTTCGCTGCTTTTGACAATCACCATACCAAAATCACAGCCAAGATGTCTGCGGCAAGCAAGGCGTATATAATTATAAAAAACAATATCTTTCCATATAGATCGCCTTCCAAAGAACCAAGCATAAGCGCTGTTCCGTGTTTTTTGCTTCCTAAAAGGTCGCCATATGCACTTTCTTACTCATTCATTAAGCACATTTGCTAAGAATCGTTACCTAGATACTAGAGTACAGGCTGATATGTGCGTTTGTGTGTGTTTATAAACAACCACTTTCATGTGATGTTGATCAATGAGTTCGTAAATATGTCTATAGAACACACAAATACATGCAATAGTTGATGCATATGTGTGTTTGTGTGTTGGAACGGAAATGAAACCAGATATCGTCGCAAAGTGATCTTAATGAAAGGAACAAGTAAACGAGTAAGTGTGTAAATAAATATATATATGAATGCATACAGATCGACCAAGTGTGGGGAAATATGTATATTAAGGATAGTAGGGATATGCTAGCGGCAAGAGATATACTGATGGTATATTATATTGCATTAATATAGTACATACAATTTAGAGTGGTGAGAATTTAATGAGTAACTCGCGGAAATGTGTATTATTTTGATGGCGGTTTGTGGCGAAGAGGGAAATTTGCAGAGATGTGTGTATATGGGAAGTATCGATTAAACGTTAATATGTATAATACAATAAGGTTTTTTTATTTCGAAACTAATAATTACTGATATAAAAAGATAAGTAGATCTCGAAATTTGTTAAAATTGAAAGTTTGTCGAATAATAAGAGGAAGTCTATATAAAATTATAATACCTATAAAACGGCTGTTACAAAAATTCAATTTCATAAAGATGCCTTGATATCATATAAATCATTATATCAATAATTAAAGAAGTAAAGAACCGATATTAACAAGTTTTGGATTTATTATTATTATCTTTTTTTAATTGAATTTTTATGATAAATCGCCCATTTTGACCAACGTGCATGGCCATAAGGAGTTATATTCACTTGTCATTCATTTTAAAAAATTTTGGATTCCCTTGATCCTGCAGCTGTTCTGCAGTAAGAGGTCTGCAAAGAGGTAACTGGTGATGAGAAAAAATTTCATAAAATTATCTAAAGTCGAAAAAAAAAACAAAAAAAATATTTTTCAATACATGGATATCTAGATAATGATTGAAAGTCATTGATTTTTGACCAAACAATAGCCAACCCAAGAAGAGGAAGTGTTCATACTTTAGAGTGGCGTAATTTATTAACAAAAACGTATGTCTTCAATCATTACCTGAGGAATATATCTAAGTTGTTGTGTTAAAATTTGAAGTCAATTGGGACGAGTCTTCTGGGTATATAATTGCTAAAGGAACAAATGAACCGACTCCAGTTACATTTAATATAGAGATAACGGACCTACTTATCTTATCTTACCTCTTTTATATTTATTATGTACGGCATAAAGTCAATCGGAAGTCCATGAAGTCTCAAATTCATTATATGGGACATAGGGAAATATTTAGACGTATTCCTAACATATCTGTCCCAGAGTTTTCCATGTAAGAAGGAGCAAACTTTTATCTACGTTTGTGGTAAATTTTTATTTCGATGTTTAGTACTGATTTCTAGTATAAAAATTTGTATCGATTTGGTTTTTCGCATGCAGTACATATGGAGCAATCCGGGTCAAATTTGATCTTGAGTGCACATTTTTGTAAATGTATGTAGGAATCATCAAAATCATTTAAGCAATCACTTCCCTACAGAATACTTAAAACGAGACTCAGTCAAGTTGTGGTAATGCCAACTAAATGATCGGACTCTATCAACTTAGCCGAACTAGTTCCACAGAAATGCTAAGTATACATACATATATGCATGTATATTCATATACATTTTAAGGCTAAAGAGCTAGTCCAAATAAAAAACACATAAAGCAATAATAAACAAAAGCAGACAAAGTGCCTGCTTACTGTCAAGATTATATTTGTAATCCGTTCAACTTTACTCCACAATATTTATCTGAGCGCCTGCACTGGGATCAGTGTGGACAAAAAGAATCACGGCACGGCACACCACTAATTGCTAAAATGCATTATTACAACATCTTAGAACTCTTAAAAGGACAAGCACCCACAGGCACACACACACACACACTTGCATATATTTACATATACAGTGATGCATTTGCTTGTATGAGACGGCTGTTGCGTATTTATGAATGAAATTCCTATGCATACATACAGACATCGTCAAGTTGTGCTGGAAATTGCAATTGGCATTCTGCTCAGGACACTCTGGCACAAAAACTCCACGGGAGACAAAGCGAAAAGACAAAAGAACAACGCACACAAATGAGAAAATCACATCCGGTAATTTACTTCCTTTCTTCCTTTTACGACCGAAAGCAATAGCAAAGCGCAATGCAATGGTGAGCAGTCATGCAGATTGAGCGCTGACCGATTGTGCTTTGTACTATATATGGTTTTTGTTGTAAATATATGTTTTTTGTTGTAAAAATATATATAGTTGTTGTTGTTATGGAAAGTATATTTTCATCAATGGATTTTTTGTTTTTGTAAATGCTCATTTCTCTACATTTCCACGCTGATTTCATAGTGAAATTCAAGACGTCTAAGCCAAACAACAATAACAAGAATGATTTTGAAAGTCTCAGGCTCAGCGACAGGATCAGCACTCCAGCAAGGTGCCCGAAGAGAGCAAGTGGTGCATAAATACAAACGCTGACTGAGTGACGCAGGTACCTCGAAGATAGTCTATCTTATAAATAGCCACATAAGCAGACATTGTGTGTCACAACAACAGTGAAAATACAAGATAACGCAACAACAATAGCACCGACGCTGATAGATCAAAATGCCGAACCTGCGATCTTAGGAGGCAAACAACCTTATGGCCTACTCAAATGCACACCACTAAACAAACATACACAAGTGCAATTGGTGGCGGCGGTGGCGACCGAGCAGGAGACGCTAGTGGCGGCGGCGGCGGCGAACACAGAGGCTCAGAGACCTCGTCCGAGGCAGCGGTCATGGCCGTAGTGGCGGCGAAAGCAGGATGAGGGTGCGGCGTGAGAGCAAAAACTAAACAAATGCAACAACAACAAAGTGGCCAATTTGAAATTCTCACAGGATATACTTGCATGTGCGTATGTGCATGTATGTGAGTGTGTGTTGGTATGCATCTTGTGGCAAAAAAGTGTGTAAAAGAAAAAGTCGGAACAAACTATTTCGGAAATGTTGCCGGCGAAGCCTGTGAGAAACACACACAACACAAACACACACACGCATACATACACGTGCACCTATACAAATATTGAAAACCATATTGTTGTTGTTTGTGTTGTGCGGCAAAGATCTTCCGCAGGCAAAGTGAAATGCAATGAAGTGAAGTGAGCTGCAACGAGCTGAGGTGGGGCGAGGTGAAGTGCGGTGAAGTGGTGTGGAGTGGTGGTGGAGTGGAGTAAAGGGCAGTGGAGTGGAGTGCAGCAGTTCATGCAACATTTAGGATAACAACAAGGCATTAAAAAATAGTAAGCAAGCATATTTACACACACTTATACAAACTTACATACATATGTATGTACTCATATATGTATATATGTATGTTTGAGTTAGTACGCAAATATAACAAAAGTGCGGAAAAAATCATGTTGAAGTGAATGAATGACTCTGACGGACGAGTTGTATGTATATATACATATGTATATATGTATTCATGCGTATGTATGTATGTTTGGTTGCAGTTTAACAGACCAGAGTGGCAAATGAGCAGCACCAATTACAACAAAAATAACGAAAAATGAGGAAACAACAATATAAAAGCGGCAACAACAACAGTACCTACAACAACAACAACTGAGCACAACAGTTGCCGCCTGTCTGCGGCACACATGTGCTGCTTTGTTGCCACCACCACTGCTCCTGCTTGACTGGCGAGCTGAGCAGCGCTGTGCAGCGCCGAGTTGCGTCGTTTACCTTTTCCCAATGCCACACTGCTTGGCCTGTCATGTTGATCGCTGGACAGGTGCATAACGCTGGCGCAACAATCGCACAGCCGTTAGCCGGCAAGCACAGATGTGCATTTTGTGGCAAATACGCTACGAATACGAGCAGTTTACAGCTACAGCATACATATATGTATGTACATATGTATGTATCGTCATGTGCACGTAAATATACCTACATATATAGTTTCTTTAATGCTCTCATACATATGCGTGTTCATGTATGTTTGTATGTATGCTTATAGTTTATGCTAAAAAGTGCGCTTAAAGGTGTGGTTTCATGCTGGCGCTGCATGCGACATTTAATCGCAAATAAAAGGACAACAGGCATCTCGTATATATAGTACATAAATTAACTAAATATGTGCATAAAGAGCCAATACACATTGACTCAGATATTCTAGGAAACCAATTAATATTATAGTTATGTATATCGAAAAACAAAAAAGAATCTCCAAGTCCCGATGTGAATGGCAGCTACATAAGTATATTCTGTAGTAGTCCAATCTGCGCAATATGGACGAAAGTTGGATCATTAATTTGAGCAATAAACGATGACAAATTTCGTTAAGATATCTCGTCGAATGAAAAAGTTTTTTATTCACTGACTTGACTCCGATCGTTCAGTTTGTATGACAGGTATATGCTATCGTCGTCCGATATCAGCGATTCTGAGAAATGAGCAGCTTCTTAGGGAGAAAAGAATGTGTGCAAAATTTCAGCTGAATATCTCAAAAACTGAGCGACTAGTGCTCGTATATACAGAGCAGACAGAAGAACATGCATAAATCGAGTCAGCTCGTCACATTGATCATATATCTTTACATAAAAAAACTACATGCCACGTTGTTTTGTCCGCGATGGACTCCTAAACTACTGAAAAGATTTTAGCAAAATTTAGCACACAGTGGCCAGTTTGAAGCAACTTAGAGGATAGGATTGTCATAAATATGAAATTCATAACTAAGAAATACAGTGAAAGCTGCGTTAACTGGATGCTCTATTAAATGAAATCTCTATTAAGCGGACATCTCTATAAACAAATCGATTTTTTTGAGCATGTTTTTGGGATGGAAAAAAATAATTGATTGAAGCAAAATTTCTAGGGTTTACAACTAGTATATTTAGATATCCTCCAAAAATTTTTTTAATACGAAATCTTTGATATTCTGTCTTTGGGAAGCAATGACCCGATGCATCTCGCATGTGCATTTGTCGGACGGCGGCCAGGATGCAGGTTGCAATTTCTACCGGAAACAAAAAATTCAATGAGATTCATATTTGTTAATAACTTAACTTCTGCTTAAATTAAAAAAGTTATAAAAAGTGTAAAATTCTAAAATTTTTTAAAAATTGAAAAAAGTAGCTTTTGACCAAAAAAATGTTACTGTATGTCGTTTAAAAATATGTTAAAACTTTACTTTTCTTAGATTTTTAGTTTAAATAGAAGATAATTTAATGTCAAAGATAATAAATTTTGCTCCAATTCCACACGAAGTTTATTTTTTTTTCTACCCTGCCTGCCAATTAAGAAAAATCGTAAAAATGTAAAACCGAGAAAGTCAAAGTTTTCGCTTTCTGCCCAAACACTCATATATCTGCTAAACGCTCTGCCACTATTTCCTTCTAGCTTTGACAATATTTCAAATTCCAATCTATAACTTTGGGCACATATTCTGAGATAATTTTTAAAGATATTTAAGCAAAAAAATCGATTTTTTAAGATATTGACCAGTCCCACAATTTGCTGATATTAATTAAATACAATTTATTAAGCGGACAACTCTAATAACTGGACAGAAAGGCTGGTGCGCCCATGTCTGTTTATTTCACTGTATATAGTTCTAAGCATATGTATATATTCAAAATCCCCAAAAAATAGAATACAGTTGATCTTCGAAAACTCAAACTTCTATAACTCGATGTTCTCCATAACTCGAACTCTTGAATTAGCAATAGAAGTCAAATTGCATATAAATTTCCTACCATAATTCGAATTTTTTTTGTAGATTATGGTGTTTCGAGTTAGGAAAGTTCAATCGTAATTATAATTTTCAGTAAAATGCCAAACCTTAAGGGCCTTTTTCTCAATGTCTTGTTTGCAGCGATTTATCAGTTAAGTTCTGGTGGACTTAAGCAAGGTTACTTTTTCAGTAAAGAACCTTTTTTAACCAAAACTGACAGATGCTGTTAACCCGACTATGAAAACAGCCTTAAATTCGTTACTTTTTACATTGACATTTATTTGTATGAACATATTCAAAATTAAACCTCAAGTATATACAATCCCTTGGATTCTGATACCGTCTTCCATTCGTAAATGAAATCTTCACAGTATTGAATAGTTTATTATATGAATAATTGTATAAAATTTAAGGTCTGTCGCAAAAAAAACAGGACTGTTAAAAAAAACAACAAAAAATTAATATTTTTCAAAAGTTATATTTTTTTATTCAAAGTAGTTAAGGTCATTTTTCGGAAGGCTCTTGAGAATGTCGGTCGTCGCATTTTTGTTAGCTGAAATTTCCGGAAACCAGTGTCCTTTCATGGGCAAATGAAGTTTTCCAAATAGGTAAAAATCACAGGGTGCCAGATCAGGTGAGTAGGGTGAGTGATTAATGGTTAATATGGAGTTTTTTGTCAAAAAATCAGTGACAAGCGTCGACCGATGACACGGCGCATATCGTGCAACAGACGCCAGGACCCTGCCTCACGGTATTGTGGTCGTAGTATAGTATATATTAGTATATATTCATATACAAGTATATTTTAAAGGATAAATGACGTTTCCTTTTGTGTAATTCGTGGCAAATTTAGGGCCAACGTTGTTCATTGATTCGAACTTTTTACGTAAGCTATACCATATTATCATTGCAGAGCGAAACGAAAATAGCACACCAAAGACAATTGCTCGCATTTTTAGAACAATATCCGAAAATAGTTGAAATTTTCGGTTCCCAAACTCCAATGAGCGCAATCTAGAGCATTGTGCTATAAGCTACATATAATAAGACCATAACTTCAGTTCAATTGAATGCAATAGATTATATGGAGACCTCGAAATAGTCACTGTTATTATATTTCTGAAACGATTATGCCAGTTTGTTGCATTTATACCAGTCAAGTGTTCGATTCCACAACAAAGTTATACTAATTGAAGAGCGCTAGAGATCAGCTGAAAATAGTTTAACTAAAAACATTATTACTCAATATTTTCTAATAATATTCCAAGTGGGCTTGACTGCAAAAGCAACTGACTACAATACTTGTCGTTAAACTCTTTCGTATGTACGCTTAGAGTTCCCAATCGAGTTGTGCATAATTTTCATACAACAACACTTTAAACTTTTGTAAAAATTTTTATAATGTCCGTCCAGCTGTTGGCAGATAATTATCGACTTGCATTCATGAGCCATTAATTTCACATAACCAATTACTTTATAATTACTACACAACATGATTAGCCAGCAAAAGGGTCCTGCTGCAGGACTCATAACATGCACAACGCCATTTAGCTTGAGCAACACCCGCACAAGCGAAGCCGTTAGCTCAACAACGCGGTTCCCACGCGCTGGCAACGTCAGCGTTATTGGGAAATGAGACAATTATCTGTTGGTTTGGTTATTTGTTATTTCATAAGCATTTAGGCGAGCAGCTTTCTGCCTCATTGCACACGCAAATGTTTATTACGTGAATTTTTCGAAGTTTTTTTTTTGCTTTACAAATGCTATTAACCCCCTAACGGCCGAAAATAGGCGAGCGTGTAGTGTCCTGTTTACAGATGTGTGTGTGCGTGTATGTGTGTAGATAATATTACTTTGTTCAGAATTTCAGCGCGCCGTTAAATTCAGTGAGCGCTCATTTGCATTCAAATTCGTGTATTTGCACGTGTGTAGATGTGTATCGGTATGTGTGTGTGTGCGTGTGCCCATTTGGTAAATAATGAAGATATTATAATAAAAATTACAAAGTTATTAGCTCGATAGATATGAAAAACAAATTTCACGCTCATATGCACATTGGAAATATGAAAATTCTCATTATTTATCGCCGCTCGTTTGACCATCAAAGGTGGGACGGCGCGAAAAGCGGCAGGATGTGTGAATTTAACGCCTTTCGAGATAAACAAAAATATAGCACAACAACAAAAACACACTGTAGCACATGTAAAATTATAATTAAATGGGGATGTAGTGCATAAAATATTGCTCTCCTTTAGAGTTACTCATTTAGAAGCGAATTTATGGCTAAATTCGAATTATGAAATTATGGAAGCGAAAATTCAACTAAAATTTATATTGCAAATAATAGTTCAGCAATTAATAAATTACAAATTTTGGAAGAAGATTTAAATGTTAAAATTGTATTAAATTTTTTAAAAAAGAATATTTGAAAATGTTTACAAATTTTTCGACGAGCTGGCTTCTGAGTTGAAGTAAAGGATTTGTAAAAAAAATCTTAAAAATGTTATATTGTAATATACCTGAAATATTTTTTTCTTTTTTATTACAAATATTGTAGAAAACAAGAAAAAAAGTTAAGCGATTGCACCGAAGCTATAATACACGTCACAAATATATAATATTCTTTACAAAGCTTGTTTTGATCTGTCAGGTTGTATGGCAGAATCGATCTTAACAATTTCTTTGGAGATTCCACCTATGCCTTATCCAATAATCCATGTCTTTTTGGAAAATATCTCGTCAAATGAACGAGTCTCCCATACAAGCTCTTGATTCCGATCGCTCAGTTTGTATGAAAGCTATATGCTATAGTGAGCCGATCTGAACAATTTCTTCCAAGATTACATTTTTGTCTTAGTTAATAAGACATGTCAAATTTCGTGTAAGCTTCTTGTCAAATAAAATAGTTTTCGATACGATAACTTAATCTTGAACGATCATTTACGAAGGTTTGTGCTATTTTGGTCCCATATCGGCAGTTTCCACAAATAAGGAGCTTCTTGGAGAGGGAACAATGTGTGAAAATGTTTATATCGATATATCAAAAACTCATAAACTAATTCGAGTATATAGAGGCGGTTAGTTATACAGACGGATAACTAAATTGACTCAAGTCGTTCCGCTGATCATTTAAATACATATGTGTATATTTTATAGGGTCTTTGACGTCTCTTTCATAGTGTTATAAGCTTCGTTTCAAACTTGACATACCCTGTACAGGGGATAATGTGTTTTGTTTCGGCAGCTCATGAGTATCTGTCAGGTTCTGCCACATAGATCCGGTCTGACTTCGAGATCACCCCAGCTGCTGTCAAAAACAAAAACTAAAATCGAACCACATGGCTAATGTGGCATTAATGCCCTGCTATATGGTGCGGAGGCATGAATAATGACAGTATTCTGATGATTTGGCCTTAGGATTGTTCGAGAGAAAGGTTTTGCAGAAGACTTATGTAGCATTGCGCCTTCAGAACGATGAGTACCGTAGTCAATGGAGCGATAAGCTGTAAGAGATATACCTCTACAGTGACATATGTAATTCAGCGAATTAAGAGACAGCGGCTGCGCTGGCTAGGTTATGTTGTCCGGATGAAAGAGAACACTCCAGCTCAGAAGGGTTTCGATTCGGTACCCATCGTTGGAAGCAGAGGAAAGGGAAGACCTCCACTCTGTTGGAGAGGAACCTGGCTGCACTTTGTATCTCAAATTGGCGCCAAATAGCGAAAAGGGGACGTGGCTGGCGTGCTGTTTTAACCCAGCTATAGCCGCATAAATGGAGTCTAAGTATTACTGGAATTGCGGTAGTAAAAACCGTTAAAGGTTTGATACTATATTTAGTTGTTTTATTAATTTTACATCAAAAACACCCACCTGCTCGCGTCTTGTACCCAAAATTAAATAGAGAGATATCCTGAAAGACCCTTGGCATTAAAAATGCGTCTTGATGCTTTGCCTTCTCGTTTATGAGCTTTTTTTTTTTACAAAATTGGGACCCCTTATTAATTTTCATAAATGATTTGAGGTCTTGAGCTCAAGCCTAAATACGATGTTTGGTGATAATACCACTCAAACGCCAGTTAGAGGGAGTTTGGGTTAGTTGGATTTTTGACAAACTAAAAAGAGGATTTTTTATCAAGTTGTAAGAATCTTTGCATTGAAAAGTAATCTGCATATATTTCCCACAAAATTCGGTAGCCATCAGTCTCAAAGGAGATAACATGAAAGAAACTACCCGCTGCTTTTAAATGGCAAAGACAACTATCAACAAATTCGTAACACTTTTCTTATCTAAAAAATATTGTCTTTGAAAAACATCTACATTCGGACACAGGATGTAGTCTGCTCATAAGGATGCAGTAAATATTATGGTTCACTGAATTTTTCATAAGGAAATGAAGGCTTCAAGCCCTCATTTTATCATTTCGACTTCCATGAATAGTTAATGAAACGAGAAAATTAATTTATAAAGCACAAATAGCAGTTAATTACTTTTCATTGGAATCCTTGCAAAGTGTAATATCTGGAGTCTCTTTTACAACCCTCAGCAACTGTCATTTTCTCAGTAAATAAATAGATCCAATTAAACTGACGATAAGTCGGCTATATTTAACAAGACTATTGCGGTTCATAGTAATTATTTGATTTTTCTTTTTTTTCAAATTTTAACTCTGCAACAGACCATTAAACCAAATTAATACAAGCATAAAATAAAATACAGTCATATCTTTGCTCTAATCGAAACACCTCTTGTGAATAAGCAATCATGGCAACAACAAAAGCAACTACAAGACCAAACGTTGAGAACGAAGAATTTCTCACGCTCGTGAAAAGCTCACAGCATACGCAGACCCGCACAGAACCCGCAGAAGGGGTCGCAGCAGCCCGCATAAGCACACACACACATACATATATACATTCGGGCTGCTAAGTACCAAAAACTCAGGTGCAAAATAGACAAAAATTATAGTGTTTTGATAAATTGGCCGGCGTTATTGCCAGCATGTTGGCGCTGGTGTTGGTGGTGGCTAGTTGCCATGGTGATCGCTTGCGGACTGTCATGCAATTTGCTTGACGCGATTCGAATTCCCAGCATTACGGCGCTGCTTGCCACATGCAACACATATATATAGTTTATAGCGCCGTTAGTTCCTGGTGACACTGTTCTTAATCGCGGAGGGTTGATTTTTATCGCAGGACCAACAATTATTTAGTCACTGCACGTGCAGTCAAGCGACGAAAATAACTGCACTATCCTAAGCGCAGTTTTTGCTCCTGACCACAGGATTTTCGTTGATTTCTTCACGTGCACTTCACCGTGTGCTTGTCTTGTTTTTATTGCTATTGTGTGACACTTGTTTACTTGTTTGCCCATTGCGGCCGTGCACTGTGCGGGTATTTAAGCTATGCACCCTTGCGCATGCGCAAACGCCGCGTCGCCTAACTGCTTATTTGCACCACACACATATAAATGAGTGTTTGTAATAATATTTATGCGATTGTTATGTGCAAGTGCAGGCACTCATGCTGCAGCATACATACATATGTCCGTCCGTGTATTTGTTTGCGTTGCACGTCGCATATCCTGAATTCCATGTAATTTTGTTATTTGTATGACAAGTGTGGGTGTGCTGTTATTTTACTTTTTGTTGTTGTTGTTTTTTAATTTTTGTATGCTGTAAGTAGTGCGCATGTGCGAACACCCTCATTGTGCGTTTAGTGCTGGAATAGTTGCATAATTGAATGGGAAAATGCTGGCGAATGCTGAGGTGCTTAGAAATTTTGTTAGAGCAACGGTTTTGAACGTGGGAAAAAAGTTTTCGGCTTACATAGATTAAATGTGACATGACTGTTTGTATGTAGTTCAATTTAAATTTTTTTTTTTCAAAAATTTGTTTACCTAATTAAGCTTTAAATTAATTTTAATTTTTTAAAATATTTTAAAAATTTTTTTACTTACTTTTAAAATAAATTTAAACTATTAAATTTTAAATTCAATTAGTTTGTAATTAATTTTAATTTTACTGTTTTTGCTAAAAACGTTTTTATTACAAATTTAATAAATTTTAAAACTTAATTAAATTAGGTTTAATTTACATTAATTTAGGCTTGTGTTGTATATAATTTTTTTGAACGGTGCTTATTAGTTAAATTACTTATTTTATTGATGATAGTTTTCCGAAAATCATTTTTGAATTACATTTTTAATAGTTTTTTATCGTTTTCTCTATTAACTGGTACTGCATTTTTTAAATAAATAAAATTCTTTAATTATTTATATTAAATTGTATTTAATATTGCTTCATTTATGTTTTCTTAATTTTAAATAATTATTTTAAAATATTTTCTAATTAATTAAAATTAAATTTTATTCTTAATTAAGTTTTGCTTTGTTTTTTTTTTTTATTGATATTATATTTTAATTTGTCACGAAAATATTTCGTTGCAATAAATAAGTTTAATTTTTTTAAATTTTTTTAATTATTTAATTTTTTTTAATTATTTAAATTTTTTTAATTAATTTGTATATTTCATTCATTTCATAAAACTTAAATTTTTTCGCAAATTCGAACTTTTCAGCACTCTGGCAGCTGACTAAGGCACAATAGACACACAAAATCCCCGCATTCAGCATTTTGAGGTTATTTATTAGATTTGGCGCAAAAACCAAATTTCACACAATTCAATTAACTCCTCACAAATCGTGCAATTAAAATTGCGGGCGCCAGTGCCAAGTAACGGTGCGCCTCTTTAAAAGCCCTGCAACAACAACAGCATTAATGGAAATGGCAAAGTGCTAGTGACTTCTTAGATACCAAAGAGATCAACGGCATTAATTTCTCCCCTCACTCCCCCCTCATTAACGAAAAAAACGAAGTTTACACGAGTTTATTACTTGAAAAAATACACAAATTGCCAGCAATGGAGTGCTGGCATGCAACAACAAACAACTTGACATATTCGCAGCATAAATTCAGTCGGCTAACCACGGCGAAAAAAAAATCGCAACAAACAAAAATGTGGAGAGAAAAACTAAGAAATTGCAATAAAATGAAATGCGCGAATCGGAAATATGGACGGAAATTAAAAACACTGACAGCAGCCGAACATCAGCAACAAGATGCGCCCTCGCAATTTGCCAAAAACCAACAACAACAAAACAAACCAAATGGCATGACGGCGCCAGCAGTAGCAACAACAACAGTGACGACTCCATGTTGGAGGGAAAATGTTGAAATTGTTGTTGCTATTGTTGCATGTGACAGGAAAAAATCAAATAAGATTTCTGATTACTAGTCGCGCACATAAACAACAACAACAAGATGGCAAACACACTTATAATGCAATAAAGCTGCTGCCAATGATGCGGATTCGGTTGCCCTTGTTGTTGTTGTTGTTGCTGGTGATTTTATTGTTGTTATTGGCTGCAGTTGTTTAAACCCTTGAAGTACTTTCGTGGATATTGCTGGCATTCGGAGTTTATGCTTCATGTCTGCAGTTGTTCTTGTTGTTGTATTTAGTAGCATCATTTGTCAATCATATGGCTGGATAATAGAATTGTAAGGCAAATTGAGGGAAATGAATTTTTGAGTGGCATTTTCCTTATGAGGGGGTTTAAAGAGAAAGTGATTGAAGGAATTTGGGTAAAATAAATTCAGTTGAATACTTTTTCCACTATTTTGATTTTTTTTTTCAATATTAAACTATGTTTTTTTTTTTAAATAATATTTTTTTGTTTACTTCTAAGTTGCTTTCTGTTTAGATTGTTTTTTAACGCTAAACACGTTTTTCAATATTTTAACATTGTAATTTTTTTTAAGTTTTACCTTTTATCGTTTACAGAACAAATATTTGAAACAATACTCATTTTAAACAATATTTTAAATATTTTTTTTTTAATTCTATTATTGTATTTTTTCGAAAAGTTCATTCAAAAACAAAAATTTGAAAAAAAGGTCCCCAAAAGTCAATTTCTACAACAGTTATGGCTATTTGAAAATGAAAAAGCCATTTTTTTTGAAAAATTCATAACTTTTTTAAACTTGGACAAACAATTTTGAAAAAATTCTCAAAAATGTTTTTCAAAGGGTAGAAAAGGATGGACAAGTTTCAGCAAAATCTAAAGGGGTCGGGTTCAAAAGTGGTCGATTTGGTATGGAATGCCCCATATATTGTTTATTTATTTTATATACCTATTATTTTACATTTAATGTTTTTTTCTTTTAATTACTATTTTTACCCAGAAAATATTTCAAAAACCATTTTAAATAAGTTTTTTAAACCAAAAATCGCCTTTACAGTTATTATAGCGGCAACATTTTAAAGCAACAACTTTTTCCAAAAAAAACCTTGGTTAATATATAAATGAAATAATATAACTCAAGATACAATGTATATCAGCAACGTAGAAACAGAAATGACTAGCGTCTTTCCCAAGGCCCAGTAAAAATCATTTAAAATATAAATTTTTCCCACAAAACCCGAAATAATTTCATTTCACAGATACATACATAAGTATATATGGATTTGCACATTTAAATTTACAACTTCATTAAGCAAAAAAAAAAACTTTTCTTCAACACTTCACAAGCACGCAAATGCTTTACAATTTCCTTCGCAACATTCCCAAAGCCAATTAACCTCGATTGGTTTACTAATTGACCACTAGCTAACGGCAAATACAAAAACGCATATTTAATATAACAGAAATATGTTTGTTTGTATGAGTGCTTTATGCGAGAAAAAGTGGTGAAAGAGAGGAAGCCGCATTGTGCGTACATCCTTTGTGAAAAACTTATAGACAATCTATAAATAACGGTGGCAAGTGAAATGCCCTGGGCACTTTGATGTTTGTTACAAAATGAAACGAAACAACAACAAAAAAATTATTTGCAGAGAAATTTAACAAAAACAATATTTCGAAAAAAAATCTGCAGAAAAAGAGCGATTGCAAGGCATAATGAACTCTGTCATTGCTGGGAATGGTCAAAAGTGGCAATTCCCCGCTGAAAGCAGCAACATAACAACAATAAAATGACAACAGCAACAGTCAATCACTTACACACACTCTCTCATATAAAAGTATGCTGTGGTATATTCGAGCAGCTATCGTTGCTTGGCCTAAGCATAAGCTGGCTAATTGAATAAATTAGTGAAAATGTTGGAAAAATTGTTTGAAGTTTAGTTAATTGCGGAAGGGCGATGGATAACTTTGCCGTTGCGCCTCGTTTGCTGTTCAAATACTCGTCTATTTTGTGTTCAATATTTTTCTCCTTATAATTTTTTGATGTAAGGTACGGTACTCTGTAAAGCTGTGAGAGGAAGTGACGAAAGCAAGGGAAGTGAACTGATTTTATGGTTTATCGATTTTAGTTGTGATTTAAAGCATCAACTTTGTAATTTTAGTGTCTAAATTTGTTCGAAATATTAAATATTTAGTTAAGGTAGTGATAAATAACTCAGCAAAGCCATATTATATACGAATTAAAGATTTTTCTTCTCAATTGGCTTGATGTATTTTTATACCCTGAACAGGGTATATTAAGTTTGTCACGAAGTTTGTAGAAGGAATCGTCGGAGACCCTACAAAGTATATATATAAATGATCAGTATGTCGAGCTGAGTCGATTTAGCCGTCTCTCTGTCCGTCCGTCTGTCTGTATATATACGAACTAGTCCCTCAGTTTTTAAGATATCGTTTTGAAATTTCGCAAACGTCATTTTTTCTTCAGGAAGCTGCTCATTTGTCGGAATGACCGATATCGGACCACTATAACATATAGCTGCAATACAAACTGAACAATCGGAATCAAATGCTTGTATGAAAAACTTTCACATTTGATAAGATATATTCACGAAATTTGGTATAGATTATTTTTTAAGGCAACAATGTAATCTCTAAAAAACTTGTTCAGAACGGAACATACAAACTGAACACATAGTTACTAACAGAAATGCACCTGTGAAGGGTATTTAGCTTCAGTGCAACCGAAGTTAACGTTTTTTCTTGTTTTAATTTAAATTTATTTCAAAATTAAGACTAAAGACAGTTCAAGCTTTGATAAAATAGGGCTTTTGTATAGAGTCTGAGATCAAGTGATCGGAAAGCTGAAAAATTCGTATCATAACTAAACTAGAAATGATGTGTTTACACCTAAATGTAATAATCTTTTTTGTACAGCAACAAAATTAATACTAAAAAATCTGAAGCTAAGCTTAGGTTAGGTTGTAGGGTAGATCTAAAATCGTTGAACAGTTTTTACCTTTCACACAGCCGGCTACTCAATGAATGATAGGCTCGATTCACGATGTGCTGTTATACTTGCTTGTGTCCTCCATTTTTGATTTTTCTGAAGATTAAAATTCCTCTGCTGATTGCTATTTTATCAATGTACACAACCAAATTTACAGCCTATACAACAACCGATAGCGTTACACACAGTCGAATTTACAGTCCGATAAAGTTTCATTCCAGTTTCAACTGGATTTCAACTCGATTCAGAATTAATGTAGTAAAACACGTTAATGTATGGTAAATAGCTCTAAATGAGCGCTTTAATCGAGCACAAGCCGGTTAATTGTTCAATTAACCCCTGTGCGGAAAGGCTATTAACATCAAAGCCTGTCACTTCGCTATGTCCTCCAAAGCTGTGCCTATCGATATATTTCAATCGGCAAAATCAATTTATTTTATTCAAAATTGTCTCCTTCTGCTTCAATACAGCTTTTTGCACAGTCTAAAAGCATGTCGAACGAGTGTTTTCGCACGTTGGCCGGTATGGCCGCCAGTATGCCGGTGCAAGCCTTTTGTCTTGTAGAAAGTGACGAAAAATAAGCGGCGAGATTGATACTGCTAAGTGCAATTCGTTTAGAGGTTCAGAGAGATAAATCTCGCAGTCGCACAAGTTCTGGTTATGAACCAAGCTCCCTGGACTGGACCAAGCTCACTTGTGGTCCATAAATCCAGTGTTGGCATACAAGAAGACATCGGAAATGAAGCTCAATCAAATATCTATCCTTAATATCCAAACGAAAGATTTTTTGATGTTTATTAAGTGGGAGAACTATTTGCCAGTACAAAATGCTTCTCAACTTCGCTAATCTCAAAAAAGTCAGCTTTGATTTGAGAAATAATAAATTGTGCTCTGAACAAATATGTTTTGTAAATTTCTTGTAACGATGCAGTTAAAATCTCGTAATTAAATTTAAAGATATATTAAAGTATAATATTCCAAAAAATTTTGTCTAAAACTTTCACGAATAATTGTTGAAAAATACGGCAATGACAGCAACTATTCGTATGCGACTCAGAAAAAAGTAAGTTTGCGGTCCCTCATAAATTGATGTTGGAACATTTGAAATCAAAAAATCAAGGTTCATGGTTGTGTTAAATAATAGTTTGCCACAGATATCGCTGAGACTGTTTTTCAAATTTCAATTTATATTTTTTTTCGAAATTTTCGAAGAGAAAAACATGATTTCTAGCATGATGTACATAAAAAAAATATCGTTTAATTATCAATTAAATGGAGTTCACTGTTTGTGCAAAGAATTCGCAAAAGTCAAATGTCTCAAATAAAATCCACAAATAACGAAAAACAATTGCAATTATTGCTAAATGAACATTTCACTCGCTTTATATGGCGCACTAAGCTCATTAGGGCATATTCAGAGAATGCTTGTGTACTTAATAGGTAACGTAGATATGTATGTATATGAGTATGTGAGTGTTGAAAAACCGTTAATTTCTGCGGCTTATTTCTTTAAGATGAACATATACTTAAGTATAAATGAACAAACGCCAAGTGCTTACATACATACATACTGCACACACATGTATGGGTGGTTATCGATATATGATATACATATTTACATGTACATACACACACATTATATACCAAAGATTAATATATGAACAAATAAGTTGTTAATAATTATGTGTATCAACAACATATGTACATATATGTATGTACATACATACATATGTACTTATATAAAGCAACACCTATCTACATGTGTATCTACCGCAAAAAGGCAAAAAATAAACAGCAACAATAAAAGCAAAGCATTTAAAAGATTGCAGCGAAAAAAAGTTCGCATCCGGTCAAAGTTGTCGTTACCAATCGCCGATATGCTGGTTCATACATATACATATGTATATGGCTGTGTGTGTGAAATGACTTGTACTAAAAGCTTGTAGACAGGCTTGAACCCGGCGGTTTCGGCTAGCGCCTGTATTTGTTTTCACACATAAGCACATGCCTTTGTAAATGTATATACGTTTGTATATATGTACATTAATACATATATATGTATATACACATGTTTGCCTGTCTGCGCGCTTTCCCGGTTTTTAAGATTGTTTTGTTAATTTATATTTGTAACACGAAATTGTGTGATGAAGCGCAAAAAGTAAACAACAGCGCAGCGGCACACAGTTTCACATACACAACGTACATACATATGTATGTATATTATGTACTTGTTTAAGTTTCATTTTTGTTTCTAAAGCCGTCTCTGCCTGATTTAGCGCAAGTACCGTTGCTAAATCCCAACTTACAGTTCATTCATTCATTAATACACACAGATACATACATACACATATGTTTGCCTTCATCTATGTACGTGTGTATGCGTGTGTGGTTATAATTATACATTCATCCGTGTGGCAGTTACTCTTTGACCGGATGTGCTTGTGACGTTCTTTACACTTGTGAGACAGCGCTTGGTAAGCCAGCCCAGCCCAGCGCGCCGCAATTGAGTTAAAAGCTTGGTTTCTTGAACTTTTTTTCAATATTTTTTAATAATCTTTGTTTTTAATTTTATTTAATCGCATTGATTTCTTGCCCTATTTTGGTAGGTGATTAAGAGCAGCAGAGTTGAAATAAAGAAAATAAAATCCCAAAAAATTAAAATAAAAAAAATTATATAAAAAAAAATTGAAATAAAAAAATTAAAAAAAAATAAATAAAAGAACGTTAATTTCGGCTACAACGTAGCGATAATACCCTTTACAATTGCATGTTTTGTAACATAAAAGTCTTAAAAAGATTATTATTTTGATTTTGACCGATCAATTTGTATGGCAGCTATATGCTATAGGGATCCAAACTGAACAATTTCTTCGGAGATTGCATTATTGCCTTAAATGATAACCCCTGCTAAATTTCGTAAAGATACCTCGTCAAATTAAAAAGTTTCCCATACAAGCACTTTATTCTGATCGCGAAGTTTGTATGACAGCTATATGCTATAGTGATCCGAACGGAACAATTTCTTCGGGGATTGCTTTATATTCTTAGCTAATAACTCGGATTAAATTTCATGAAGATATCTCGTAAAATAAAATAGTTTCCCAAACATAAAACAAGGTCGTGTGCAAAATTTTACATAATATGTATGTATCTCAAGAACTAAAGAAAAAACACTGTTCAGGGTATAAAAAATAATAAATTAGCGCTGCCGAATTGCCGGAATTCATGCTTAGAATTTCACAAAGTCTTTAATTAGCGTTTTTATATTGAAAGCGTGCTTACATAACAACAAATATACAAGTATAAAGATATTATATGCACTATAAACATACATATGCACATATTTTTAAACAGCACTGTATTTTCAATGTAATTACTATTTATTTTTATTTTTACTTTGTTTATTTTAGCTTTACTTTGAATTGCGAAAATTTGCTGACCAAAATGGCGCATGTCTTGCAATTCCACACCTACCGAGGTGTTCTTCATGTTGAAGACTCGCTCGTTCTTTTATTTAAATTTATTGAAGCGCGTTCGTTCTGCCATTCAATATACATACATATGTATGTCATATACATATATCTTGTGCCAATGCTATTTGCTTAAAATTTTTTTGGCACTTTTTGGCCAATTTTAACTTTCTGCAATTCGGCAGTTTTCAACTTGTCATCGGTTTTGAATTTCAATGTTAAAATTCGTACGAAAACAACAAATATATCACTTTACTCAAATTACACACAATTAAATACGGATTAATGGTAATATTAAAGTAAAGCTACATGTAACATTTAACAAAATTTGTATTTAACCCTTGCATGACTGATTGAAAAATTTTGCATTATTTATACAAAATAAAAAAGTGTGGGCAATTTCATATGAAAATAAGCAGGCACTAGCATTTTGGATAAGTTTGGGATCATCATGCAAAGTACGTTGAAAAAAACTTAACCTAGTTATACTCTAAAAAATCGTACGAAATGCCTTTATTGCGACCTTGCGTCAACGGATTGGCTATAATGATCGATTCGACATGATTTTAAACACAAAAACTTCTAGTACTAACTTCTAACACTAACACTAAATTGTAATACTAACTAATTAACTCATTCTTCTTCCCTGAAATGTTGTTCTAAATATGGTTATGACAGGGTTAAGCCTCAAGATTTACGTACAGACTTCATTATTTTAGTTGTTTAGGTACATGCTTGGTTGGCTAAAATTTATTTTGACATTTAAAATCGCAAGTAAAGTTTCTTAGAATTGTTTTGACCGCTTTTGTTGTCGGAATTTCCGCAAGATGTTTAAGTTTGCAGCTGAGCTTAATGGTAATATAAACATGCAACTAAATTGGAACTTGAAAAAACGCTAAATATGTTATATAATTAATATTTTTTTTTACAAATTTGCTTTATTGCTGGCTTTTAGAATTGTTGGTGTTTGTTTTAGTATTTATTTTTATAATCTCGTATAGGCCCTTAAGTTTTTAAGATATCGATCACCAAGACGCTATTCGTTTTTGTAGTATATTATAGTCATCAAAAAAATCGAAATTGAACTTTCTTCTGATAGACCATTATCAACGTGTAAAATCCATGAATTGGAACAAATTCATGATACACCAAACCCCCAACGTTGAAAAAAACAAAGATCATCACCGCAATTTTTCAGTGTCTTTGGCGTGATTTTTTGGTTGAGCTTCGCTTTTTCCCTTCATTCCGATGATTGTTGACTTGCTTAAATGTCAAACTCATAAACCCATGTCTCATCGGTAGTTATAATGCTCTCCATGAATGTTTGATCAGAATTCTTACGATCAAATATGTTCAAAGAGACCTGTTAGCGACACTCTTTTTGAAAAAGAAGCAGCTTTATCGGAACAAGTCGAGCAAGAACGCGTTTCATACCCAAAATAATCAAAAAAATCATTTGAATGGACTCGCGAGAGATGTGGAGCTCTCTTGCCATCTCCCTAACACTTGAAAATCGCCAGTCAAGCACCATATCCTACATTTTTTAATATTTTCATCAGTTGAAGAGGTCTTTTGACTCTTTTTGAAGGCTTTGTATCACTCGTAGGCTTGTGTTTTTGATAAAACTGAATCACCGTAAGCCCTTTCCAACATTCACAACGATTCCGTACAGGAAATTTGGTTAGAAATACAAAATTTGAGAAAACCATCTTAGCAAAATATATTTTTTTTGAATTATCATTTAAACAACGTATTTATTATCAAAAATATTGTTACTTCCATCATTACCTGACAAATGCACTCAAGAAGGTGGCGTGACAATTTGAGTCAATCGTTCCAGCCGTTTCGGAGAAAATTGCTCATCGTCTCTAACCGCTTCAAAACACAGCGTTTAAAGTTTTTTGGTCGATTACAGTAAGTCAAAAAAAAACTTCTAAATACGCTCAGAAACTAATTGATGAATCAAATTCGATTTTTTGAAATTTATAAATAGATATACCACTTTAACGCTACCAAGAAAGTGGCTTTAAGTTGGGAAATGTGCAATTTTTTTTAAATATAAAAACAATGTTCATAAACAAATCCTTTCCAAAATTATTTTCATATTGCAAATATTTCTAAAAAATTCATAATGGCTACAATATCGTTTATATTTAGACAATTAATCCAAGTTTTACGACATAACGGTCGCCAACAAGTCGATCAATCTTTTTGCATCATATAAACGCAACTTTCTAATTAATAAATTTGCATACTTAAGTGATTAAGTGGCACTTGAAGCCACAGTAAAAGGCTTATATATTATAAATAAACATGTATACATATATGGATGCATGTACATTTTCATATGTATATATGTACAAATTTATATAAACATATACATATATATATATAGCAAATATGTATAAATATACAGTTTTAATGTTTCATATTTTTCTCCTCGCGCACGCGGTAAATCAAAGCGCTGGTTGTTGCAATAAAAATTCAAAAACAACAGTGAACCTGCGCTTCTAAAACCAACAACAAAAAGTACTTGACTTAATTAATTCAAAAATCAAGCATTAAAGTCTTGTACAACTCATTAACACGGTCATAATTCTTTAGTATCGGCCACAAATTTAAAGCGCACAGCAGGTGTGCGCTTGAAAGCAACAAAAACAACAGCAGCAACATAATTTTATATAGTATGTACTGAAAAAAAAAACAATTTACAACTAAAACATTAATAAATAAATAAAAAAGCAGTGAACATAAAATTAAAACTTAAAGAACTTAGAAGAAGAAAAGTATCGCCTTCAGCTAAATGTTGCGCTTAATTCTAAACTATAAATGAAAATAAGAACTTTAAGCAGCAAAGCTATGAAAATGTTTGTACGTGTGTATTTTGCGAATTTGCTAAGGTCATAAAACAGCGTAACAGTAAATAAACATGTACAACAACAACAAACTTATAATTTATAGATTTTTTTATTTTTTAATGTTTTATTTTATTATAAAAATGTTTGTTTTTGTTGTTGCACATGGCAACGTGGCTGCTTGGTCTCACTTGTTGCTGTAATCAAAAAAAACAAAACAAAAAAAAACCCGCACAACACACATGTAAAACAATGTAAATGGGACTTTAATGTAAAGTGATCTGGCAACATGTTGCAGCAACATATATGTATACAAACATGTGTTTGCACGTACGTATACAACATATTATTATGGCGTTTAGCAGAATTTAATGTTTAACGCTTAAAGGGAGAAGTAAGAAAAAACAACAACAACAACAACACAGTCAAATTAATCATTTACACTGAGCTGAACTCGACGGCAACAACGCCCATAAGCCGCTGCAGGTGAGTGGCGAAGGTGAAGCGTTAAAAACTGTAAGCGAGGGTGGTTGCTACACATATCCATACATACATATGTACATATACAATGTAATAACATATATGTACATTGTATATGTGCTTACATATGCGCAATTCGCTCTGTAAGTGCTGGAGGTTACCTATAATGGCATTGCTTTTTGCTGATCTGAGATCAAGCGCCTAAAAGCCTTCAAGCTAAAGGCAATAAAAGATATTCAAATGAAAACAAAACATAGTTGAGTTGAGTAGATAAAAAAAATCGCTTTAACTAATTAACATACAAATTTTTGCATCGGTCGGCTGGTCAGCGGCGTTGAGTGCGATTGATGTTAATCTACAAACACACACACATATGTATATGTACTTATGTCTATATGTTATAGGGGCAGTCATCTTTATTGCCACACAGTATGTTGCGGGTGCAACAACAACAGGCAACATGATTGAGTGGCATAATAATAAAAGAATCTCCAGTCCGCATTACGAAATGCTCCAAAAAAGCGTGGACTAGTTGGCATTTTTAGGGCTTTTCATTTAAATTTTTTAATTTTGCTATTTTTTTAAAGCCACTTTGCACGTCAGTTAACTCGTAATATGCTAAACAGCTGTCGCCGCACTGCTTTCACTTAAAAAATATGCGCATTTTGGCATGAAAAACTGTTACTTTTATAAAAATTATGATTTTTGGCGGAAATCGTTGTATTATTTTGTAGCAATATGCTTATGAAACCAAAAAAGTGTTGGCGAAACTAAAATAAAAATAAAAAATTAATTAAAAAAGCATTTATAAAAACTTATCCAACATGAGTGGTGCTTCAGTCTCCCGAATGCCTTTCTGAGTTTACTTTTGACCCAATTGATCATTCGCTATATAAAAAGTTTAGTACCTTCACAAAGAACGGTTGCTAACCTGTTCCAATGAGAATATACTAGGAACGAGGAAAAGTCAAACTTTACAAAAAATGTAAGCAATTATCACTTTATTTTTATTATAATATGGAAAAATATGAATAATTATATGGCATTGAAGGAACTTTACTTATTGGGAAAAATAAACAAGACAAGAGCAAATAAATTCTGGTGCAAATCGCAAAGCGCTGTTGAATTTCTTGAGGTTCGCATCGACAATGAAACCCAAAATATAGAAATCATAACGAGAAGAAATCACTATGTGTAACAATGCCAATAATCGAACAGTCGGCAGAAAATACTTGTAGTAAGATTTTACCGGCATTGTTCGAATATCGGAAGGATCAGTGAATATGATTTTGAAAGACCATGTTGGTCTAAGAAAGGTGAAAGCACGATTGGTTCCAAAATCACTCGATTGTTTCGAAAAACATCGTAACAATGCTTTCCGACTACCAGGATGTCATGAAATGAATTATTACTGACAATGAGTCTTGGATCTATGTTTACGACGCGGAAAGAGACGAAAGCTCTTGGTTTTTGCACCGTCGCAAAATTCAATTTTTCAACCAATATGCTGCCGCAACCACCGCATTCGCCTCATTTAGCTCCGTGTGATTCAGCAAACTCAAACGACTTCCTTCGGGGAAACCATTTTGAGTCAACTGAAGATATTCAACGTGAACCGCTAAGCGCATTGAACGCTATTCCGGAAATTGACTGTAGCAGCTGTTTCGAGGATTGGGAAAAACGTTGTCACAATATATTGGCGCCACGAAGGATTTGAGGGTGACGACATAGATTTGTATAAATTTTGAAGAATAAATGAAAAATTTTAAATTTATGAAAAAAGTCTTACTATTTTTTGCTGCTAATAATAAGTTAATGAACGAATTTATTTAAAGCACCGACCAATAAATGAAATATACTCGTAATTGTCGCACGCTATAGAGGCTCTAGGAAAAAAGCAACGGATTTAAGATTTCTACTGTAAATATTCAAAAAACAAGATTGTGAAAAGTTTAGCCATAAGTTCAATTTTCGAAAATATACATTTTTTCAAAAAATTTTTGGAAAAATTAAAATTTCAAATATTCCATTACCAGCGCCACCTATCGCCGAGGGCGCACAACCTTAAGTAAAACAATCACATAAGGGTATGAGCTTTTAAAAGAATTACAATGATTTCAAACATTCTTGATTTTTTTCACGGACACACACTCTTACGTTATTCGTTTTTATGATTTTACACTTTGATTTAGTTTCTTTAAAATTGCTACACAGTTTAATTTCTTTTTTATTTCTTGCGACGCCGTTGCTTCTTTTACAAATACAAACACACACATGCATACATACTCATCCATACAAACGCATACTTAATTTTAGCAGCCGTTCAGTCAGTCAATTAGTCACCTTAGTTAGCCAGTCAGCGGACTGAAAACGACAGTTAGGCGAAAAACTATGCGGACAGTTGCTAAAATGTTGCCACCCCTCTTCGCTGCTTATAGTGGCGGCCACTCAATAATGAGGTGAGACGACGCGAGTTACCTTGGAACTAGAAAATTTCAGGTATATACATATGTATACATGTATATCAGTATGTATTTATTATGTGCTTATATAAGTAGATACCTATAATATAGCCTTATCATAGATCTTTGATCTAGCGCGGCGCAGAACAATGCTCAGAGTATGCCCTGTGGCGTCGAGCGCGTCTGCTTCGGCGCGCGGTCGGCATTCTCTGATTCTGATAAATGCTACAACAACTAAGCTTAGTCCTACTCTGAGGTTTTTAACTGCTATATACATTTATGGAAACATACATATATTTGTATATAATTTATATATGCACATGTACGTGTATCTGATTTGCGTAAAGGTAGTTACCCCTCGTTCAATTTTATTGGTGTTATTGTATTTGCAAGAGTATGTGTGTATTTTTCAACCTCTCTGTTGTTGTTGTGTTTTAATTTTTAAAGCAGTTTTCACTTTGCACTTTGTGTAGTTTTTATTCTTTTTATAACAATTTTGTAATTTTTTGACGCGCGACTATAAATTAAAATTTAACACATACGCAAACAGACACACAGACATACACAAACGAAAATGTTTTAAAGAAAAATAAAACATACGGACAAATTCAAATTGGTTTTAACGTTGAATGCCCCCAGTTGCAAGCCGCCTGCCGCAGCGATAGCGGTCGCCGATATAAAAGTTAAAAGCTGCACATACACATACACATATTTTCATTCAGCAGCAGTTAATATGTAAATATGCACACCTACAACAATATACATATGCATACAAGTATGTGTGTGTGTATGTATGAGCACATTTGAAAAAATGTACGCCATAGAAAAGCGTTACGGTCGAGTTCATTCGAAAACAAAGAACACTAAACACCGAAAGAACAACATTAACGATTTCGAAAATCACGTATGTACATACGTATGTACATGGGTGATGGGAGTGTGAGTGTGCGTATACTTAATGAATTCAGCAAAAAATTGCTACTACAGCTACAATTGCAGCGGCAATAACAACAACAACACATAGAACTCAAAGCAACATTACAAAAAAAAAATTAAACAAAATTTATAAAAGTAAAAAATATAACAAATTATAAAAAAAACAACAACTATGCATAACATTAACAACTAAGTATAAAAGTTCGTTACTAACTCGTACGAAACAATAGCATGTGCCGAGTGAAACTCAATGTACTTATAGTCGCGCAATAAATACTTGAATACAAGTAACGGCGGAGATTCTGTGTATTTTATATATATTTTAGTATATGCACATATGTATGTATGTAAATATATGTATGTATATACATATATCGACTAAGAAAATTAGATTTTAAGTTCTTGGAGAAATCTTTTCAAGAATTTTTCGAAAATGAGCTTCGAAAATATTTATTCGAAATTTTATTTTGGCATATAATACAAAATTAGGGTGATCATGATAGATCAAGACTTTTTCGAAAATGTTCTCCGGAAATATGAAATCGATATTATATTTTGGTATAAAATATAAAATTAGAGTGATTGTGACAGATCAAAAATTTTTTTTTAAAATTATCTTCGAAAATATTTATTAGAAATTTCATTTTGGTATATAATACAAAATTAGGGTGATCATGATAGATCAAGAATTTTTTCAAAAATTATCTTCGAAAATATGAAGTCGACATTTTATTTTGGTATAAAATATAAACTTAGAGCGATCCTGATAGATCAAGATTTTTTCGAAAATGAACTTCAAAAATATGAAATCGATATTTTTTTTTGGTATAAAATATAAATTAGAGAGATCTTGATTGATCAAGAATTTTTCGAAAATGATCTGCGAAAATATGAAATCGATATTTTTTGGTAAAAAATATAAAATTAGAGCGATCTTGATAGATAAAGAATTTTTCGAAAATGTTCTTCGAAAATATGAAATCGATATTTTATTTTGGTATAGAATCATTGTTGAAACTGGGCCGCTAATACTTTATGCTGTCAAGGTCAATTAACGATTTATTTACGAAGAAACATATTACAAAAGTGTAACCTAAATCCAAGACCTAACCAAACATCGAAAAGAGCTAAAATCAGCGTCTTCATTTTGTTTATTTTATTGTTTAAGGATTCCTGCGATGCCTTATATTCGAAAACTTTTAACGATGAACACTATTTTCGATCAATTTAGTGAAGTCTACTCCGAGAACTGAAAAAATTATGACAATTTAACACAAAATTATAAAAGAAAATTCTTCCAGATCTACAACTTTTACATAACCTCAAAATCTATTGTGTTTTTATTTTTATATTTTACAACAAAATTTTTCCTTTCACGAAATATGGCGTAAACCAAGTTTTCAAAAGATGCTGTAATATGAAGACTTAAAATGTTGTTAATCTTAATTTTCAATCAAACAAAAAATTCGAAAACTAAATCAAACGAAATATGTTTTTATTAATTTAACCATTTTAAAAAATCTATGAAAAGGTACTGAAGCTTCTACATATTCACAGCTAACACGAACAACTTGAGGAAACAAATTCGTAATTAATTCCTATTCAACGCAACTAGCATAAAGTAATCACCGAAAATTAGTCTGAAAACCAAATTACAAAATCTGAAAAGCTCAACTTTATTTTATGTGTTTTACTTTTAAGATTTTTCCGCTTAAGCTATTTGTTTGTACGCATTTACTCTCATTTCAACGTCAACCAAGCGCGAAAAGTCGAAAATGAATTTCATCATTTGCTTTTTGTGGACCGAGGAGGCGACTGCGCGGAAAAAGGGTTGCCAACAGTGGCGAAGGCGGGGGCGGCTGCGCGTGTTATAAAGGCGAATGAGCGAGAAATTAAAAGCGACTTCAACCTAGCGAAGTGATGATAAAGTGGATGAGCGGTGTTAAACACCAAGCTACACACAGACATACCGAGTGACCCCACTACAAAAGGCTGACAAGCCTACAAATTAACATTGCACATTGTATGTATGCATGTAAGGTTTGTATATGTACATACACATATCTATGTGCGCGCTAAGCACCTCATTTGAGACATTTAAATTGCATAATTTAAAGAACTATTTCTGAAGGTGACGCTTGCTGGGGGGCGCGGAGGAACCGCTCGTAATGAAGCAAATGAAATGCCAACTGAAGGCTGTGGAGTAGAGTGGGGAGTGCGGCCAAAGGTGTGTGGTAAAAAATGTATACCGTTACAGCTCGTCGCATTTCAAGACGCGTCTACGTAGAGAACATCAGACAGCTGACGTTGGTGGCAATTAATTTGTGGATTTGTGGATTCTACGTAAATGCTTTGAACCGATTTTCGCCGTAGTCAAATGAACAATAGCTAGTCATACAAGCAATAATAATGGAGGAATGAGCAAAAACCAAAAACGAAAACAAAACAGAATAAGCACAAAAGAGTTAAAAAAAAAAGTAAACAACAGTGGCAGCCAAAAGTAGAGTGCCAACAGCAGTTTACAGTTCAACCAAGCGCGCAAGAGTGGCGTCAAAAATGAGCATACAGCCACCAAAATGCAAAAAAAAGAAAACAAAAAAAAAAACTATAACAACAACTGCAAAATGCGATAATACAGTCATTCGCTTTTAATGAAATGAATAGAATTATTCTTGGCTCAGCGCTGCCAATGTTGCCTGTCAGTGTTGCTTATTTATTGCAGTTGCCTGTTGCTGCTCACCACTCTACTGTCTACTCTTCTTCGCTTTTTTAGCTGCCATGTACACCCTCTTATTATTGTTATTATTATCATTGCTGTTATTGCTGCTTTTGTACAATTATTGCGATTCATCACCTTTTTTGTGAGCGCATCGTCGGCAAGCAACGGCGCTCGTCAACCACCTCAACCTGCCCAGTCACCCAACCAATTGTGTTGCTTACGGCATTTGCGGGGCAACGGAGGTGCGCCGAGTTGCCAACTGCCAACTACGAACTGCGAACTGACAGCCAGCCTGGCAGCCAGGGTCTTCTGCTGATTTGGTTGAGAGCATAACTAGGCTAGTATATCTTAGATATTTGCACGCAAAAAATAAGATATTTGTAAAACAAATGACTCGCATTCGCACGTGAACGCCGATGAAACCTCAATGGAACGAAATATCATAAAAGCATACAAACAGACGTAAATTAAAATGCAAAAGAAAACAAACTTAAGATTTTTAGCAGGGAAAACCGGCTAGAAATTTTTGTGCTATATTTCGTTGAATGTGTACATTTGTATGTATGAATGATTACATATAATTTTGCATATGTACACCTCTTCTTACATCAGTATACTATATGGTATGTAGATATGTATATTGACTTATGTAACGTGAAAAAGCTCACCGACGCTTGCAATTTTTCTGGTATTTATCATAATTAGTTAACGGTTTTCACCATGCCGCAAAGATGGCAAGCTAATAGCTCAAGTTTTTGGCATATTTGCAAGTGCCGTCAAAGGGTGCTTTGTATATTTTTCCCATAGAGACTCAATGAAATTTAAGTCCTCAAAAATGATATTGGCTTTGCTGATAAAGATTTTTGAAAATTTATTATAGATTCCTTAAACTAAAGTTAAATGATATATAAATATTAACTGTTTGGGATATCTCGTGAAGAATGTTGTAATGCACAACCCTTTTCCACCATATGTACATAAATAACAAAAATGGGGAAAATTGCGCCCAGTTTCTAAAAAGTGATAATGTACAGAATTACCTAAGCAGCAATTAATGTTTTGCAATAACTCGGACATAATCTTAGTAGTAGGAATACAGATCTGGGTATAAAATTGGTTTAGTTCAAATATTTGATTGTGGGCGTGCCATCACTCACTCTTAGCCGAAATTAGTTGGTCAATTAGAGCCAGATTAATATATTAAAAAAACTACTATGATGTCCTAACCCTATGAATAGGCAAAACTACTTCGGATAGAACTGCATTTTGAACCTTAATAGTATGACTACTTTTACGATAAGATCGTCGAAAACATCGAACAAAATTTGGCACATGCAGTGCCTGTGCCTGCTATCTGACAGATCTATTCCGAAAATGCAAAATATTTAAATAAATATTCTCCTTGATAAAAACTTGGTACATTGCCATCAAATTAGGTAAGCTGACACCAGAAATTTTGAATTGGTTCATAACATGCCCTAAAAGCGATCGGTGATCTTCGCAGAAGGGTTGAAAATTTTCTAATTAAAAACTCTAACTCTTAACACCAAAATCGGAATTAAAAACTTAAAATAAAATTTTTGGAAATTGAAATATGTGTTTTAAATATTTTTTTTTAAATTTAATTTTTTTTAAATAAAAGTTTTTTGAAAAATAAAATTGTATTATTAAAATTTTTGAAAAATAAAATTCTTACATTTTTTAAAACTAATTTAAATTTTTTTTTTGAAAAATTTTTTGAAAATTAATTAAATTATTTTTATAAAAATTTTTTTAACATTATAAAATTTTTAATAAAATTTTAATAAAAATGTTTGAAAATTAATATTTTAAAATTAGGTTTTTTAAAATTTAATTTAAATTTAATTTAAATTAATTTTTTTTTAAAATTTAATTTAAAAAAATTTTTAATTTAACTTTTTTAAAATTTTTTAAATAAAGTTTTGAAAATTAAAAAAAAAAAAATTTTAACTAGAATTAAAAATTTTGAAAATTTAAATGTTTTAATTAAAATTAAAAAATTTTTGAAAATTTTGAAAATTATAATTTTTTTATTAGATTTTTGAAATTTAAATAAAATTGTGTTTTAATTTTATTAAAACTTTTGAATTACATTCTTTTGAAAATTAAAGTTTTTAAATTATCTAAAATTTTCTAAAATTAAATATTATACAAAGTTTAGAAAATTTAAATTTTTAAATTCGATTTTTTTTTTTAATTTGAATTTAATTTGTTTTTGTAACTTTATTAAAATTTTTTAATTAAATTTTCTGAAAAATGGAATTTTTTAATTTAAATTTTTAAAGGAGAATTAAAAATTTTGAAAATTTAAATTCTTAAATTAACATTTTTGAAAATTTCAATTTTAAGTTCAAGATGAAACATAAAAATCTACTTTTTAATCCAAACATCAAACTAAAAAATTTACAAAATATATAGTAAGTCATTTTAACGTGCGAGTTTATCGACCACCGTTTCAGAGTATCGAAGATGATGTCTCCACTTCGAGGTATAGTTCAAAATATTGGAACACGAAGTACGTAGACGACTCAAATTCTAAATTTCATTTTCAATTTTTGTTTTATACTAAGCATGAAATTCAATTCCTTTCAAACAGCTTTAACCCAAAAACTTTCTTTATTATTTTTAAATCCAGAATTGAACAAATATTTTTATTTTCTTTCCGCTAGTTGAGATTAAAAATTAAGAAATTACCATATTTTTAATTAAGATTTTTAGGATTCCAAATTAAAAAAATATATATGTACATATACATATATATATCTACATATTTTAATTATTTTTTAATGCAGTATTTGCAATCCTGTTTCGAAGACACATTTTTCTACTCTGAACAGGGTATACTAAATTTGCCACCCAGAAGGTAACGTTGAATACTATGTAATCCCTATATAAGTATGTACATACATATGTATGTATATTCACGAACTAGTCGATTAGTTTTTATTATTATTTAATATATTTGAATATGGTTTAATCATTATCTTCAATGAAATTAATTTTTTTTCTTTGTAATATTTTTCTTCTTTATTGTTAAATCTAAATTACTAGCTGTTTTTATAGATTAATAGATAATATTTGAAATAAATTTTAATTAATTTAAATTTTTTATATTTTACGATTATTGTATTTAGTGTTATGTATGTTATTAATTTTTTTATAGTTGTGATTATTTATAATTTTTTTAATTTTTCATTTTCATATTTTTCTATTTTGCACTTTAAACTTTACTATTTTCAAGAGAGTGTTTTATCTAAGTACATATGTATGTATATAGTATATATGTATATACATATATACATATAAAATGGTATATGCTTATAAATTTTCTCTTAATGACTCCTATTTAATATCAAATTAATTACAATTGCCTGTGTAACTTAACCTATAAGTTCAGTGCCACCGGCGATCTTGTAAAACAAATAACAGATACATACATACATACATGCGTATGTTCATGCGCATATTTCAATGAAAAAGTGTGGGTGCAATGTCCTAAAGTGCTTAATTAAAGTTATTATTATAAAATAAACTACATTCGTCTACTTTTTGTTGTGCTCATTGGTGCCGCTTTGTGTGTGTGTGTTGTGTATGCTCTGAGTATTATTTATTATTTTTAGTGTGCCACACATGTTTTTACACTTCTGCTTCTCTCTTTTGTTGAATGGCAGAATTACGCGATTTTTTATTGTTATTTGTTTTTGTTGTTGTTCTTTTGGTCAGTTTTCTGTGCTTTTTTGTGTGTAAAATGCATCATGCGTAAAATGTTTGTCCAAGCTTGACGTATTGTGGTGTGCCCATGTCGGCATACCTAGCACATGCTACAACAGTGTGTGTCAAATGTGTACGTACATTGAGTTTTGCTGTGCGCAAATAATGAGAGTACAATGTACCCAATTCGCAGACAATAATCAAAATCGCGCGTTTTACCATATGATTGCATACATACAAGTATATACATATGTATATATTAAATATTGACATATATTATATATTTTCATATGTGTATGTACATGCATGTAAAACATAGTTGATCTACTTTACCCTTATGTATATGTCTGTGGCCATATTACTTTATATATACTGTATTTATATTTACAAGTTTCTCGCCGCATGATTCAGTCCACTTAATTGACTTTGTGAGTGACACTTACGCTCCCCTCTCGGTCGGCTAATGAACCTCGGCAACTGATTTCGGTCAAACAGGGTGTTTATCAATGAAAACAAATTAACTTACAGCGTTTTAGTAAACCCTATAGTGGGATGTTTAATTTTTGTATCTTTTAAATGTTAATAAAGGCATAAGCCTTTATTAACTCTTTCTACAATTCAGCTTACTATAATATTTAGTGAGTGAAAATTCAATTATTTTGACAAAGACCAAAGACTTAAGCATTAATAATCATCAAGCCGTACAGCGAGTCCCAAAAATGTCACTCAGCCGTGATTCAGTTGAGCGCTTATTAGGGAGGAATGTTAGTCTTGCTGATCTACTCTCTGCACATCTCAATTATTTAATATCTATTTGCATTTTTATACCCAACGAGTGTGTTATTAAAGGTACTAAAGCTTTGTGATGAAAAATTTAACAGAATAATTCGGGACCCAACTGTTATGATTATTTATGTATTTTCGATAATTTTTCATTCAATAATCAGTAATGACATTGTGAATCATGAGGCTGAGTACATAGTGAAACCAATGAAAATTCTTGTGGAGGATGGAGTCATGTGTAGAAGTGAGGAAAGTTCTTTGAGCGCCATTCACTTGGGAATGGTCAGAAAAGATTATTTTACATATGGCTCACGTAGCTCACGGCTTCCGGTCTAGGACTCCGGGTCGCCAAAATAACATCCGTTTGAATGCAAGTTCAAGTGCGACGGCGAAACATCCCTCCCCAGGATTGTGCTTGGGACCCGCCACGAAAAGTACTCTATTAAGAAAGGAAAAAAAGTCTCGGATAACAGATCCCTCTCTTGATGAAAACCAATGCAACTTAGATAACTCAAAAATAATCTAACAAAGCGTATTTGAAGTTCACTTGTGAAGATGTGACCACCTAAGTCCTGAACGAGTTTCATCGACTGAATTTTGTACAGCACTTCACTAGGTGCTCTCACCCTTAGGAGCACTACAAGCTAAACTGAAGTTGATTGTTACATCCAATACACTAACTAACTGTAATAAAATAAAATGTAGAGTAATCCAAGAAGCTCGCCGCAGTATATTTTCGAGTTCGCTTAACGTTCCACCTTACAGGCAAGCATCACTGGGTATAAAAATCAATTCTACCAGAGCTTAAATTTTTATTTTTTTTATAGAATTGCCGTCTCAAAAGCAGACAGTTTGCGGCTGGAAAAATTATGTCACATATGAATTATTTTGGTGCATTAGTATTGGTTAAGTGGCTATAACTGTACTGTGGGGTTTTGTTGGTGCGTCTATGACTGCACAGACTAAGATTCACTTTTGTTACAGTTTGTTGATTTTGAAAATGACAATGCCATTTTCTTTAAGGTCAAATCGTATTTCGATGCATTTGAGCGTTTAAATTCTGCTGCTCATGTGATATACATATCTATGTATATAAAAGGATGAAGGCACACATAATTAAATAAATATTTTGAAAAATATAACAATCAGGGTTTCTTCTTTTTAACTTATTTAATCTACAAGAATTATGGGCGTATTTAGATAAATCAGAGACTCTTTAAATGCAACTTTACCTTTGTAACCACCATTCGCCTAAAATAACATAAAATTTGAGTTCGTCGTAATAGAATATTTTAGAAATCCAAGGAGGAAAATAATGAATATTGAGGGACTAGGAAAACATAGAACTCTTAATCAGAATACCATGTGAAGACTGTACCATGTTTTTATTGCTGTAGCGGCAGAAAACATTTCTGAAGAATTTCGAGGAATGGTACCGAATTGACAGTCCTTTTCCCGATAAAAATACGGATCTAGACCCGACTACGGTGGGAATGGAAGACTGAACTATCGATTTCAATGGTTTAAGAATCATTTTTATGTTTTTAATTTCTTGGAATCCGTTATGTCTTTGTTTCTAAAAAAAGAGTGACCTTGCAAGTACTTTCTTAATTCCTCAAAACAATTTTTAATGTTCCCAGACTGAAATATCGTGAGATGGTTAAACTATGGACCTATGAGTATTTGTATAAAATAAATTTGGGGTATGTCGTACAGGTTCTAGCACCATTTCATCAGTATTGTTTCGATATGAACGACTAATCTTAATGATTCTGAGTCAGACTGTGTATTTTTTCGATGTTTTAAGGAACACTTGAAATAACTTTGAGAAAAGGGGCAATAAACTCCTTTGGATTAACGAAAAAGACACTGAATTTGCGAGGACCTACACGAAATACAATGGAATTACTAGCAGAAACAGTGTCTCAAAAAGATATACCATATGTTAAATTAAGAGAGAGGAGAGGGCACAATAGACCTAAGGTCGCGGTGCATTCCTCATTTATCAATCTAATCAACTGTGGTTTTAATAAGGACTCATATTAATGATTCCGAGTTTAAAGAAAAGGAAAAAAGTGGAATTCTATAGGTAAGCGAGGTCAGTGTTGCGCTAGGAAGTTCAATAAGGAGAAAGAAGATATCGAGTCTTATGTTTACAGAGGATTTATAGAGATGTTAAAAATAAATTTATTTTAATAATGTTTTAATTACACTAAGGAGAAAAAAGATAGAGCGGTTCTCATTATAGAGGTGTTACGGAGCTTCCCTGGACAAGGTACATCCAATTTTTTACAGACTTTCAACTTATACAATTTTCTCTTCGACCTAAATCAATGTAAGATTTCTTTAAGTGGAATATTAACATACAAACAATAAACTAACTAGAGTACAGTGTGGCTCCCCTTTCCCACACACACACATACGTACACACAAGTTACAAAAATGCATAAAAAGCCGAAGATATGCAAATGTCGCTTAAAAGAAAGGGCGAAAGAACAAATGGGTGCCATGCATCGAACACCTGGGCAGAAAAGTGATTACAAACAGACAGACAAACTTACAAATAACAATTCTAAAATAATTGATTTAAAAGCAAACACGATGGCGCAGCGGACTCAAGGATAATCAAAAGAACGGCTATAAAAAGAGTGCAATTTCACACATATGTATGTATGTGTGTCTATGTGCATGTCTATAAGTATATTTGAAAGTAGAAATCATTTAGCAGCAATAACAACCCTCCTTTAAAGTAATATAATTTATTTAATTAGCAGCAAATACGTTGGACAGGCTTCAACAGACTTCAAGCCGATGGCTGCAACTTGTCTTGGAATCACACTGTGGCGAATTGCGGTGTTTATTGGTTTAGTATACAAATAAGACGAGAATATGCTAATTCAACAATGAGTCAGTGCGAAAGCGAACAAATATACAATTGTTAAAAAACAAAAAACTAACATTAAATTACGTAAAGTATTGTAAATTATTTGAAGCAAACAAGTAAAATCACAGAATTTATATATGAGAACGCAAAAAATATTTGATTGTACAAGGTCAGAACCCTACATAGGCGCACGAGTTATCGAGGATGTAATTATGTTTATGTAAGAGCGCATGACTCATAACGACCTTCGAAAGCGACATCACTTCGCTCTATGGACTCTTGTAAAGTCTCAAGAAGATCTGACGTATTCGAGCCAAATTTTGTTCAGCGATGAGGTCCGTTTCTGGCTCAATGGGTAGCAAAATTGCATCCTGAAGAGATTCAATAGCTGCCATTTCATTCAGAAAAAAAACGAATTTTTGTGGTTTTTGGGGCGATGATAGCATCGGTCCATATTTTGTCAAAAATAATGCCAGTGAGAACGTAACCGTCAACGGCGACCGTTATCAAGCCATGATAACCGACTATTTGATGCCCGAAATTGAAGCTCGTGATCTCGGCGACATTTCGTTTTGTCAAAATGGAGCCACTTTCCACCCATCGCATCAGTCAATGGATTTATTGAAAAAACACTTCGGTGAGCAGAAAATTTCACGTTTTGGGCTGGTCGATTGGGCGTCAAAATCATGTGATATCATACCGTTAGACTTTTTCCTGTGGGGATATGTAAAGTCTATGCGGACAAGTTTGTTTGTCATTCACCATTTACCAGTCGAAATGCTCGAACGAGTCATCGAAATTTGGACTCAACGGACGGAACATCTGAGACGTAGCCACGGCTAACATTTAAAAGAGAAAAATCTTCAATAGAATAAATGCCAAAGAATGTTCTTTTAAATGATAACAAACATTCCCCATTAAATGTGAGTTTCCATGTTTTTTTGCTTTAAAAAAAGGGAACCTCGAAATTTATAACAGATCATTGAGTTAAAAAGATAAATTTTATTATGTTTTTTTGTCAAACTTGCTCAGAAAGAAACTTTATCGTGCAAAAGCGACTAAACTTTGGCTTAAAAGTTAGAGCTGCATAATCTTTGCTTTCTATTTTTGATTTTTCAAAAAACATCTTTTAATATTTTATCTTCTAAAAACTAATTAGCTCAAGCAATAAATTATAAAATAATAAAAAATGATTACTCAAAAATATCTCAACAGCGAGCTTAGCTGTTTAATACATAAACTTTTAATTGCGTTGTGTCTTCTTTCTATATATGGATATTTTTCTTATTTTCATCTGTTTTATCCAATTTGCTTCAAATTTATTTTATCTGCAGTAATTAATTATTTTATTTTTCATTATTTCAATTTGCTTATCATGAAATTTTTTTGATTGCTTCATTTTCTCACTATACTCATTTGCATGCAAACACAAACATACTAATAGCTATGCATTAGGGTGGTTGAATGTGAACTGCAATCGAATTAAAGGATTAAAATTAGCTTTATGGAGAGAAAAAATATCCCTGCAAGGCAGGATTTTTAGCTTTATTTTAAATTTCCTTAAAATCAATTTCAGGGTACTTTTCTCAAAATTCGTATTGGACCAGGGTGGATAAGGTTTGAAAGTAAAAACTATAGTGGGATAAGACCCATGATAACGACATTTAAAACAACAAACATTTAGAAAAAATACGATCAATTTGAGGTCAGTAAGAGGCAGGGGAGCGGCGTGGTTGAATATTTAAGGTTTAAAAACTCGATTGCCGACCAAACTACGAGTTCTACAGAGAAAAGTTGCATGACAAAGTCGTAGGAAATAAAAAGATTTGCAACTTTTGAATAAACACCTTTTTCACATAACCTCAAAATTTATATGAAAAACTCAAATGATCAAGTTTTTGGGTTTTTTTTATTTTTATTTCGTTTAAGAAACAATTTTTTCATATTTTCAATCAAAATTTCTTACTTCAAAATTTTTATTTTTTTCTATCGAAAAAATCTAGTTTTCAATCAAAAATTCTCATGTCCGAGTTTTCATATTTCAATCAAATTTTCTAATTTCAAAATTTTTCATATTTTTATCGAAAAAAAAACTCAATTTTTTTTATAATTTTCATTCATCTCTAATTTTCAATCAAAAACTTTCACATCAAAACTTTTCATATTTTTTATCGAAAAAAAACTCAAATTCTTAATCAAAATTTTTCACATTTTTTTTAAGTCAGCAACTTTTTGGCTTACCCTAATATGCGTGAATGCATATACATAGATATAAATAGGTTGTTATTAAGTTTCGGCTCATTTAATTAGATTTCATTACTATGTCCAAGCATTTCAGATCATTTGTATTAAAGTTTATTTATTTAGCCATTGTTTCACATCATAAGCGGCCTGTTGCACCGAAAGCCCATAAATTCAGCTAATTTATTATAATGTCAACGGCAATGACAGACAGTGGCAAGCAGAGGCGGACAGACATGTGAGCGTGTTGCCTTGTGGTCAAGAAATTAATATTAAGTGAGCCACTATGCCGTGCTGACAACAGCAGCGGCTGGCGGCGCAGCAACGGCGACAGCATCCAACGCACATGCGTGCACACACATACACATCATGTAAATGAAGATTTTGTTACAAAAAAAAATTCAAATAAAATAAAATGCAACCAAATATCGGTCCTCAGCTGTGCATTTCATTTGTTTATCTGCTGCTGTTGTTGCTCTTGTTGTTGCTTTGTGATATCTCGCCCATTTTTAATGTGCGATATGCCACCATCGGCTCAATTAAGCCACCGTGCATATTAATAAATGCGATAAATAAATTTATTGCTTACACACTACATCATGTTAACACCACAACACGACAGCGCACGGCAGAGCTGAGTGAAGAGATCTCGAAAAGGAAATGCACAAACACACCAACGAAACGCACACACCACACCATATTTGTGGCGAGCAAGTAGCTGCTGTTGTGGTTGTTGTAGTTGTCAATGTAACAAACCGAAATTGTGTATATCGTTAATATTGCCATTGGAGTTGATCCAAATGATAGCAGAGTCGAACGCCAACGAAGCTGCGCGCCACCGCCACCGCTGCTGTCAAGGCTTTGACTTTCGGGGGCAGCGCCAACTTTAATTCAATTTGTAGCGCGCTAAAGCGAAATTGCTACAAAATTATAATATGTAAACATTAGCGTATCGCGTGTAGAAGTGGGAGGTGCTCTATTGATATGGCGCTAGCAAGAAAAAATGTCGAACGTGGGTTGTGCGCGCGCCGTTGGCGGTCGTCGTTCGGTGGCTGGCGCCAAGCGCATGCAGCAAGTCTATAAGGGGGTCTTCCACAAATGCTAGCGTATTTTTTCAGTTTTTTTTTCTTGGCTCAAATATCTGTCTAATTTGTATTTATTTCTTGGTATAATTTTTCGAAAATTAATTTCCGTTTCATTTCATTTCGAATTGTGCTCAGTTATGGTAAATAAATTAGTCGAACGGCAAATAAAATTAATAGTTTGTCCAAACAAAGTTCAAATTAGCAATTAATAAACGATGGAAACACACAGACAAGTATATACATATGTATGTATGTGGCAGCAGCGTTGTCATAAATTAAAATCAAATCAACGACCAAAACGAAATGAAGCATTCAAATCGAAAGTCCAAATAAACTCTTTTGGTAATTTTATGGTCGCGGTTGTGGTAAGAGATCTTGCTACTGCCAAACGTACGTATGTACATACATATGTGTGTGTATGTATGTAAGTGTGAGTATATTAATATATAATTTATGTATTTTATATGCGCTTGTTTGTTGTTGCATTTGGCACACGCCGGATGCACACGCGAAATAAATTCGTTAATAAATGATATCGCGGAAGAGTTGGCCACTAACACAACTACAAACACACTGCTCGATAAATATATTTTTGTTTGTGCGCGAAAATGAACTTGATTTTGAACAGTTTTGCTTATCGTCATTGCAAAATTTGGCACAACAAAGATTACGAGCGCGTTTTTATCGAAAACAAATAAAGGCTACTAGATGGCCGCTGGTCTAGGTATGGACTTAGTGACAAAACAAAACTTTTGGCTTTTGCACAAAATTTTCCACTAAAAATACTAGTAGTGAAACTAAGCTGATTAATTATGTTTATCCATAGAAGAGAATTTTTTGAATTTGAATTTTTTGAAACTAAAACTGTGAATTTTTCAGCACGCACAACTAAACACTTCTGTTAATGATACAGAGTACCTGAGCTTACAAAGATTTAAGGGATTATGTTCACATGTGAATTTGAAAAAATGAATTTTGCTGTCGAATACACAGATATCTGAGAAATAGTGTGGGAGATATGAGCATATTTGTAAGAATCTTCTAACTTATTGTAATCGGCAGCTAAAGCCTAAAACTTAGGTTAGTTAAGTGTTAGGTTAGATGGCTGATCCAGAGAGATCTCAAGTGGACTGCTATATGTAGTCCTGGGTGAAGTTGTAGAAATGAAGAACTCCTGTGTTCGAGCTTAGAAAGACTAAAATTTACTTTCTCTCGAAATGCTTGGTACAAAGTTGGGGTGGAAAATTTCTCCGTAACTGTCGAAACGATCAATTTAAAATTTTTACACAATCTTGCTAGATATATTTGTCATGTAATGATTGAAGAAAAAAGATTTTTGATTACAATTTCGTTTTTTCGGCTATCTCTATAAAATAAACTGTCTCTTCAAAAACAAAAGTAAAAAAAATAACAAAAACAAAAACACATTTTCTCGCACCAGCAAATTGGTATAACCTCCCAAGGAGTGAATACAGAGAGCAGACATCGCTAAATATTGTCGTTTCGCAGGAAAAAATTCGCCGAACTTCGTGCTTAACTGAACTCTCTTTGATACAAAAAATATGTTTTTTTTATAGTCGAAAAAATTTAATAGTTTCCTACGTTTAGCACTTGCTTTCAGTTACATAATACAGATACTTATGCATAAATTTCCGAATATGAATGTTAAGTGACTGCTTCAGTTCTTATTATTAACATAAAATTCAAAAATAATATCACACAAAAAATAAATTTTGTTAACATTAAAGTATACATTTCTCTACTCACCACTGTGATGCACCGAGGGTGAATGAAAGCTACTTTTCTCACTGGCTGGCGGTGTTGTATAATCGGATGTTAATCTGTGACTGTTGTTATTGTTGTTGTTATTGTTATTATTATTGCTGTTACTACCTAAATAATTGCCGACTTGATGATCCGAGCCGCAATGCGACGCTGTCGTGGACGCCTCAAAGGCGTTCTGCTGTTGTTGTTGCTGTTGTACATTAACAACATCATCATTGCCGAATTTTTCACAATCTAAATTAGTAAAAAAATTAAATCAAAATAGTTTTGAATAAAAAAGGTATTTCGAAATGATTATATAAATTTCATCATAATTAAAAATGGGAGAAATTTTATTACGAAAATTCACGTTCTGTAAAAAATGTGTTTCGTGCGCTTCGCTCCTCTTCAGATGAACTCGCAAACCGTCATCCATCTTGAGACCCACCATTCAATATTTGACAATATTCTACCGAATCGTACGCAGTGAAAAAATTATAGCAACCGTAGCTGAGAGTGTACGCAAAGACCATGCAGAGTCGATTCGGCGCCGTTCGTAGCAACTTGGACTAACGTATGGAACGACTGGGCGCATTTCAAGTCGAGATCTTAAATTGAAAGCATACAAAATACAGCTTGTGAATAAACTGAAGCCGCTCGACCTACCCAAGCGACATCGCTTCGCTCTATGGACTCTTAAAAAGCCCCAGAAAGATTCGACGTTTTCGAAACAAATTTTCTTGAGCGACGAGGCCCAATTCTGCCTCAATGGGTATGTAAACAAGCTAAATTGCCACATTTGGGACGAAGAGAAACCTGAAGAGATTCAAGAGCTCCTATTTCATACAGAATAGACAAGGGTTTGGTGAGGTTTGTGGGCCAGTGAAATCGTCAGTCCATATTTCTTCAAAAATGCTGCTGTAGCCGTCAATGGCGACCGTTATCGTGCCATGATAACCGACTCTTTCATGCCAAAAATTAAAGCTCGTGATCTCGGCGGCATTTTGTTTCAACAAGATCACACACATCGCATCTATCAATAGATTTATTGAGAGAACACTTCGATAAGCAGATAATTTCACGTTCTTTTGAATGATAGTAAAAAACCTTTTCCCATTAAATTTGAAATTTCCGTGTTTTTTCATTAAAAAAGTAGGGAACCTCGAAATGGATCACACTTTATTAATGATCAGAGAGACTAGTTGTCGGTCCTGTAGTCAGTTCTGCATTGTATGTTTACTTGTCCTCAATTTTTGAAATTTTACTCTGAAATTTTGCATACGTCCTTTTCTCACTCAGGCCTTTGGCCTTGTCTGAACCGTCGACATCGGACAACTATAGCACGACAGTCATAAAAACTGACCGATCGGAATCAAGTGCTTGTAAGGAATCATTTGCATTTGTGAAGGACATTAAAGCTTCGATACAATCAAACTTAACGTTTTTTTTCTTGTTCTGTATTATTTTCGATTTAAATGGAGAAAATATTGACTCACTATCTTATCTAAGTTAATCTATGGCACACGCGGCACTAATAAGTTGGTAAAAAATGCAAAAATTGCAATAATTATTTAATAACCAAATCACCAGGGTTAAGCCGGAATAAACCAAAAAAAAGTATTAACACATACATATGCAGTATGATGGAATTTTAATAAATCGGACAGAGTATGTGTCTTTATTAAAGCTAGCGGGTGCCATAATATGACATTATAAATTTTAAGCTGCAAATTTTAGTACAAACCCGTTCCTTAAAAAATACTAAATCAAATAAACCTTTACTCTCGTACATACAACAATTTTAAGTTGATTTCTTGAGTACCTTCAATAATTTTAGCACACTTATGCGTAATTCCCTTTCACTACTTTCCATTGAAGCAATAACGCACTCAAATTCAATGAATGAATGCGTAATTTTTCGTAAAGACCGCTCCAGAGATAAGCAAATTTTCGTATGATTACGATTATTGTCTACTTCCTTTCAACCATTAACCTTATCAGCGCACCACACAGCACGGTGATAAGTTAAGCAACCAGCAGAGCACAGTGGCAACATCCAACCACACACACACGCATAACTGCGCACATGTGTGTAGTGGTGACCAACAAAAGGTGTGACACGCGTCCAAGTAGCACGGCAGCTTTTTGTCCACGCCCTCAGGCGAAAGGAATCGGTCAGGTCAGGTGGAAATTGGAGGCAAATGCCATAGCACAAGCCAACTTAACCCGTTCACAATCGAATTTGCGTCAATAATACAAAGTGATGCCGCGTGGAAGTGGAAAATCAATGAAAAATCAGCGACCACTCAGAAGAAAAAGACGACGGCTGTTGGGGCGGTGTGCGCCAAAGCTGGTCCGGTTGCATTTTAACCGTGTCTGCACACACCCGCCGACGGCTGGGCGGACACAGGCGACCGGCGCGGTGATTTTGTTACCTCGAAGACATCCGCTTTTAGAACGATAGTTTGCCTCGCGATTGCGAGTGTGAGTGTATGTGTAATATTTTTAGCGTGTCCGAGGTTTCTTTCCCCCCGCACTCCCTCAAATACTGATACTTTTTCTCGTTTTACAGTTAGCTGGTTGGAAAAATGAGTTAGGACAATTGAAGTGCTCAGAGAATATTGCAGGTAGTGCAGAGGAACTCATACATAAACTACTGCTACATACTACCACTGAGTGCAGGCGTTCCCTGTAGGAAAGCTGAGCTGAGAGAAAGATTATTAAATACGCCTAATTTTTGTTTAACAAAATTTCATATTTTTGATTATATTATTGAAAAATTATTATAGAAAATGGATTTTTGGAATTATAAATGCTGTGCTTAAAGAATTTCCTAAAAGAAATATAAAATTTTTTTTTGTATAATTTAGCAAAGTTAGTTAGCAATTGGGAGAAAATATAGAAACGTTTTTCAAGTAAATTATTTTTTCAATAACTAAGGCTGTCTTGTGTTTCGCCAAGCCTTGGAGAATGACGAAGCGAGCAAACAACTAGTATAAATCAAATATACCGATTCGAACACGCCTTATCTGTTTTTTCTTCCTAAATTTAAAAGAAAAAGTTATACTTTCCCAAGCGAGTTATACTTTTATCCAAACTTGGTCATCGTTTTATTATACGAAGCTTAAAAATTGTTATTTGTGATACCACGTGAAGTCCAAAAAAGGCTGCTCTTCAGTTATTTAAAACCGTTATTAGCTTCTTAGCTCTTGGGAACACCAGAGCTTGGTGAAAGCATTCCTTTCATCGATAATATTTAATTCAAATTTATATTTCATATTGGTATTTATTTGATGACCTTACGAAATCGGATTTTTTCTAACTGTCGCCAGAGCCCTGTTGGCAATCTGGTCATACCAGTCTTCTTAAGGAGTTACAATCGATTTTTTTATTGTCTTTGTAAATTCTACAACATCTCCAGAATATTGTCCAAAATTTAAGTTGATCCGAGTAATAGTTTTGGAGATACAGATACAGACTTCAGGCCTTGTTCGCTCAAGGCTAGCTAGGCTAAAAGCACCGTCTTTAAACGCGTTTTTCTCGAAACTGTGCTTTTGAAGTCAGTTAGGAAGATTTCTCGAGAACTACTCAACCGATCTTCATGAAATTTTCTCCTGGTCTTTAAGATACAATTATTATTTCTTTTCGATTACAACTATTTGAAAAAAATCGCGAAATTTTCACTGAAATTTTTTTTACTAAAAATATCTGTCAAAAATCCAATTTTCAGTTTTATCCAAGTTCTAAGTTAAGGGTTTAACTAAAACATGTATTTTCTTCACTTTAAAAAAGGCTGCTTTTTACCCGAGGAAACCAGTCTGGCCAAAATCAGTCTTCTTTAAAGCACAATCTTTACAAAAGAAACATATTTTCCGACATTGGTTAAACTCTCGAGAAAAACTCAAATTTTCCTACAGGGTTGCAATAGTAATAGCGTTTATGTGAGTATTATGGTTATGTAGACTTGTGTAAACATGTTGTGCAACAGGTTAGTTGGCAAAACAGCAGCTGCAAATTCTAACCCTTCCAACTAGCAATTCTTCTACTCACGCTTCCATCGACTCGCTGGCCTTTAGTTGTATTAACGGAAGTTTAAATTAAATTTTCCTTTACATTTCCTAGCGAAAAAGTGTTTCTACAACTATGTATGTACATGTGTGTATGTTGTATGTTGTTGTAGTGAAAATTTAACTCGATTTATAATAATAATATGTTGTTATGCGAAAGGAAAAATGGTTTATTTAAAATATGTCACACACAACTAAAAGTGAATTGCTTACACGAGACCAAAGGCTAGCGGTGCCTAGCAACTACTCATTTGCTGCATAAATTCAATTGGTGTATTAATTACATTTTCAAAGCATGTCCTTGAACAGAGACATCTTCAAGCGCACATGAAACAGAGAAAAGTAATAATCAAATTGAAATATCGCTGGCGCCACCTGTGCATTAATATGCACCGTGTTGCATCGTGTTACAAGCTGTGCGAACATGACCCGAGCGACCTGGGTTTTTTTCACACTAATTTCTAGCGTTTAATAGCGCTGGCGCGCACGCAGACACATTAACATGCATTTACACGATGTAAAAGTGATTTTTGATTTTTCAAAAAAAAAAAAATAAATAAATAAAAATAAAAAATTTTCCTGGCTGCATTTTTTTGTTTTCATTCATTTTTATACGTTTTTTTTTTAATTTAATTTTTTTATTTTTTTTTTATAATTTTATTTCATTTTATTTATTTTTTAATTTTTTTTTATATTTTTAATTTTTTTTTGATACTTTTTCTTATCTTCTGTCTATATCTTTTGATTTTGAATTGTTTTTATTTTTTGTTCGTACACATACATATATTTTTGAAATTGTTTTCTACTCACCCTTCTGCAGTATGTCTAAGTGTTCCCACAAAATATCACCCGTAAATGGTGGCGTTATTGCTAGAAACTTATCTTTGCCTAATTCAATCATATCACGTCCTTTCATTTTAATGAAAGGCTCCAAATTCATTGAGACCAGTGAGAATTCTTTGCTTGCCCAGTTGAGCCAATAGATGACATGCTCCTCCTTCCATTCGCGGGGATCTGAAAGAGCGCCAACACAAAAACAACAAAACACACAAAATATTAAAGAAGAACAAGCAAAACGGAAATCAATTAATATTAATATGCATGTAATGATTACAATTCACTTCAAATACAAGTTTTTTCTCAGGCAAAGGAAAATTAAAATTTTTAAGAAAAAAACTTAGTTATAAGAAAAATAATAATAAATTTAAAGCGCGCTTATTTGTATGCATTCGATATGCGCATTGAACAGTGTTGACAATATAATTTTTATTTCACTTGTAATTTCCCTTAATTAATATTATTGAGGAAAGCAATCAAATGCGTGTAAATTTGTCGGGCATATTAACAAGCCACATACGCACACACTCACACACACATATGTAAGCGTGTTAGTTGTAATAATTTATTTGTGTAATTATGTGTGTGTATAACTGTTTGACATGCTAATACACGATTAATAATTGACATGGATTTCATGGATTTTTAAATACTGTGTGTGGGAGTGAATTCGAAAGTGAGAGAAAATTCGTTTAGTGTGTATTTTTAATGAATTTATAGCTTAATAAAAATTAGAAATAAACGAGAGCGTGAGAATCCAACGGCAATTTGTTATTACAAATTAAATAGTTTAGTAATTTGTACATTTTAAATTAAAATATGGGCTTTTAAACGCCTTCGAGGGGCAGAGCGATTTTGATGAGAAGAATTTTTCATGTGAAAAATAATTCAGAAATTAATTCTTTCCTATCGAGTAGCATTTCTAATTAGGAATATTTGTTCGTATAATTTTTTTCAAGCGGAACTTGAACTCAAAATTAACGGCAAGAGAGTAATACACTTCAAATATTTAGTCTTTTTAACAAAGTTAGGTGCAGGAATGCAAATAATGCTTAAAAATAAGTTTAATTATTATTATTAATTCAAATGAGAAAATCCTAATTTTTGAATTCCTAATCCCAAATAACAGATTAAAAAATATAAAAAGATAATCTTAAACACCGGAAAACTTAAAAAGAGGTTTAATCACAAAAACTAAATAAGTAAATAATTTTTAATTAATTTAATTTAATTAATTCATAATTTTAAATAAATTTAATTAATTAATTAAAAGTTGAAAATTATTTATTTAAAAAAAAGGTAATAAAAAATTAAAATTAATTTAATTTTAAATTAATTATTTATTAATTAAGTAAAAGTTAAAAATTATTTATTTAAAAATAAAAAAAGTATTAAAAAAAATTATTTAATTATTATAAATTAATTTAAAGTTTAATTAAATTAAATTAATAAAAATTATTAAAAATTTGAAATAATCTTATTATTAAATTAATAAAAATTATTAAAAATTTGAAATAATTTATTATTAAATTAATGAAAATTATAAAAAAATTAAAATAATTTAATTAAAAATTAATTAGTCGACCAAGAAAAACTGTCACAATTATAGAAAAACAATAAGGCCTTATCGGCATAAATGAATGATTAAAAAAATCAAATTATTATTCAAGTATTGCTATCTCTCCCTCTGTCACAAAGATAATTGAACTTTCACAAAATTGTACTCTTATTTGCAGTCTTATTTGAGAACATACGTAGAAATTCAGTAAACTTTTAATTAATTTTTTTATAAATATTATTTGTTAAAAAAAATTTTACTCACCTTTGGTTATATTACAGTTCTGCACCTCTTTCTCCCATGAAGCGAAAGAGGCCTTTAACACTTCAGCTACCTTTCGATTGGTGCCGGGTGTGAGTGGTGGAATTTGTGATGGCACATCTGAAATGAGATAAAGAAAAATGTTGTAAGTAAAATTTCCTGCGATTTAAGAAAACACAAACAGGAACTGAGAGCATAAAATACGCCATAAATTCATTATACCCAAAGGTGCCAAACGAGATTTTTTTAAGTGCTCAAAAAGTATAACAATTCGAGAGCATTAATTTACAGGGTGGTATTCCAAACTTTACATTAAAGATTTTCATATATAAGGAAAAAATACTCAAATAAAACTAGTATTCTACTCTGATCTGTGATCTTCTAAAAAATTAGATATTCATATATATATGTATATCCTTTAAGAAAGCATTCGCCTGTTTGCTATATAATATTATTTCAAAAAACAAAAGTATTTTGATAAGTTTGTAAGACTGTCTTCAATTACTTTGTCAATTATGAGCGCGTTCTGTCAAACAGTTTGCTTCCAGCAGCTGCTTAAATACACCTCAGTAGTGAGTTGCGATTTTTACAATGGATAAAAATATAGAAGAAAGAATTTGTCTCAAAATTTGTATTTCTAACCAAATTTCGTGGGAAGAATCGTTGCGAATGTTAGAAGAGGCTTGCGGTAATTCAATTTTATCAAAAACACAAGTGTGGTACAAAGCCTTCAAAGACGGTTAAGAGACCTGTGAAGACATGCCTCGTTCTAGACGATCTTCGACCTCTTCAACTGATGAAAATATTAAAAATGTGAAGGATATGGTGCTTGAAAATCATGCAAGTGTTAGAGAGATGGCAAGAGAGCTCATATATCTAACGAGTTCGTTCGAATGATTTTCGTCGACATTTTAGGTTTGAAACGAGTTCTTGCTCTACTCATGCCGATAAAGTTGAATTTTTTTCAAAAGAGTACCGTAAACAGGTCTCCTTGGACATGCTTGATCGTGCGAATTGCGATCCCACATCCATGAAGAGCATTATAACTGCCGATGAGACATGGGTTCATGAGTTGGAGATGCAACAAAAGTCTACAATAATCGGAATGGAGGAGAAAAAACGAGCCGAAAGCAAAAAAACCACGCCAAAGCCGCTCCAAAATCAAGGAGATGCTCCTTGTGTTTTTCGAAATACATGAATTTGTTTCGGAGGGACGATCAATAAGCAATTCTATTGGCCATTTTGAGGCGCTTACGTGAGAACATCTGTCGAAAACGCCCAGAATGATGGAGAAAAATTCATGGATTGATGATGATAATTCAGCATCGCATCAAGCCACGATTATGACAAAATTTAAAGCCAAAAACTCAATTAATAACGTCGATCAGCCAACATATTCACCAGATTTGGCTCTGTGTGACTTTTTCTTGTTCCCCAAACTGAAATTGCCGCTCCGTGGAACCTGTTTTCAGTCGATCGAAGAGATGAAACAAAATTCGCTGAAGAAGCTGAAGACCATTCCAAAAAGTGTTTATGAAAAGTGGTTCGAGGACTGGAAAAATCTTTATCATAAGTGTATTATATCTGGTAGGGATTATTTTGCAGGCAAAAAATAAATATTCCTGAATAAATAAATATTTTAGGTTTTATTTACAATTTCCGGTTACTTTTTCGGATAGTTTTGCGGTTAGTTTTTCGACTACTTTTTCGGGTATTTTTTTACTATATTTGTATGTAACTATGTACATAGACACCTTACAAAAATGTAATTTATATTAAAAAGGTATGAAAGCCTTGCATTATACTAAAAATTAACGCGTTTTGCATATATAAAAGAAAAATTAATAAAATGATGCTACGATGAGCAAAGCAATTTTATATAAATATTAAAAATTTATATACAATTTCATAATATAAAAAATTTATTTTATTTCTTAATTTTATTTATTAATTAATTTTAATTTTTTGTTTTTTTCCTAAATTTTTTTGGTCGCATCGACTAAGTCAAGGTGATCACAGAGTTAACCATATCATACTCTGAATTAGGTGTTCGATTTTGTCGGAGACCTTATAAAAAAAAACTATTATATTATTATGCAGGGTATAATATGGTTAACTCTGTTTGAAGTGCGTTCATAGACACTTTGTATCGTGTACCCTAATTCGAGACTTAAACGCGCCAACTGCGAAACCAAATCAACGCATTAAACAATTACGCTAATCACTAGTAAGGCGTAGTAATTGTTGATTAAAAAGTGTTTATGGAAATAATTAGTGCGTTGGACCTCTTGAATATATTTATTTAGTGTAAAAAACTAGAATGCCGCTTGCATATGGCTAATCGCCCTAATCGCCGCTAATTAGATCAATAAACTTCATATGCTTAGGTATTAGAGGCGTATACACACATTACACCGTTATTTATGGTTAGTAAATTCACCTTTTAACTTCGCACCAACCGTGTGCAATTGTTGTAATTTATGCGCGCGCAAATGGAATTTACTCGAGTATCCACCGGTGTAATTGTTGTTGAGCAACAATTGATGATGATTATAGCCGGCACGTAGCGGCGCACGCAAACGCCGATCCGCCAAATCGATCCACTCATTTGTCATACTAGTGCGACGAGTGAATTCCAAAAAAAAAATTGTTGTATACAAAACTATTAACTGTATATTTTAGAGAAACCAATCAAGGTTTAATAGCACTTAATGCCGCACACTTAACACCTTCGAGCGCGTGTGATTTTTTACTATTATTATTTTATATATTTTTATTGCTTTTGTTGTTAACAATTTTTGTTATCACTTTATCACTATATATTTTGCTCCTATTTACATTTGTTTACATACATATGTATGTATGTATGTGTTTGTTTGTATTTTAGAGTTCAGCTGTACTGCTTTGTTCCGGTGGAGTGATAGCTCGCCGATAACATCGCTCCGATTTTCACTTAAATCACCAATTAATGATGGCAACGCTAAAAATACAAACGGTGATTTACTCGCACATTCTTTTTTGTTTTTAACGAAGTGCCGTTATACGTCACATGGCAGCGGCGGCGGCATTATCAGCAAACGTTTCAATTAGCCAGCGGTGCCCCACACAAAGCCATCAGCAGCTGTACAAATATTATTAATTACAAGACTTAGAAACTACAGCAGTGTGTGCAAACACTGGCAGGCAGACAGGCAGTCAGCTGATGTAGCAATGCCAAAAGTCAAATGATTTGTCTGTGATAATTCAATGAGGCGAATTAGAGTTGAAAAGGCGGGCGAGTGGCAATAAATTGCCTTGTAAGCGATGCAATTAAATTTCTTACAACAACAAGGAGAATCACTTTCAGACAACAACAACAAACGTTTAGAAAAAACAACAAAAACTAGTGAAAGCAACAACAACAATAACTGCGATAACAACAACAACTACGAAAACAGTAGCAACAACAACAATAATAGCAGCAGCAGCAGTGTTACAATTGCAACAATATTGCCGTTTAAAATCAAATCAACAATTTTGCCCCACAATGTCAATGAATGTCATGACCCTTTCAACGCCACGCAACGCAGACTGCCAGCTTTATGACGCTGGGTGCAATCATGCTACACACACATATACATAGTTATTTACAAGCCAGCAAGCATAATTGTGGGCGATATTGCTGAGCTATTTCAATTGTCGGCGGCTTTCTTTTCTATTCCCTTTCGCCTTTTCATTTCGCCCTGCTTTGATACGCTCACTTGCCTTTTCTCATCTTACAGCACAAAGTGGCGGTGTTTGGACAAAGAAAAAAAAGTTTTGTTTACCCGCCAAGTCATTTTCATCTCGTCGAGATACGCGTGCACGCTTTACTAATCGGTGGGTTGGTGGAAATTTACACTTACAAAGTGACGAATTGGCCAGCGTGAAAGGGTGGTTTGGTTGAGTTGCGGTTTAATGTTGGTGCTTGGGAGCGAATGTATTTCGGTAGAGTGAAGCGTTAATCACAAAGGAATTGAGAAAATATAAGAAGTATTTTTCATAATTGCAGAAGTCAGGTGACGAGACCTTATTTAAAAAAAATCGAGCTGCTTCTATGGTGAAGTCAATCTAGAGCGCTTAAAAAATCATAACCTTAAAAATTTACCCTTGGAATAAGGAAAGAGGTATCTCATATTTCTCTTTTCGACTGTATGTCTGAGTTCCCACATAGTCTTGTCAGAAGAATTGCTACTATACCCAGCTCGAATAGATATTATAGACTTTGAATGAGATTCCTTCAAATAAAGACCTTTCAAGTTCAAGCGACAAATGCCACCAGTCATTGAATCTGACCGGAGACTTAAATCTGGTAGTACGGGGGCAGTTTGACCTTGAAGTTCGCTCCAACCTGCTTATTGGATTTGGCTTTTTGGGGAGATTCGTGGTGACAGTGGTTTAAACTTAAAGGCTGGTAGAGTTGAGAATTCAGTTCAGTGTGGAGTCGCACTGCAGCCGGGAGCCGGACCCACAGCACGGTAGAGGTTTTAATTTGGTCTCGAACCCGACCAAGGTGAAAAAGGTGTCCCTTCTATAAAATTACTTTATCAAAAAAGCGTATATAGAGATATTGATTTTACAGTGGCATCCTTAACAACCCTACGAGCTCTAGAGTGCTTCCAAGCATCAAATTCAGCATGTTTGACTGTTTCGTGGAGAAACTCACGAAAACCTTTAAAGTTCTCTCCTCTTCTTAGCTGTTTTTTTACTTACTGCTCATATACTTCAGCCTGGTTTCGATCCTTAGCAAGGACTCCTACCATAACAAAATTATTCATAATTTTTAATGTCACTTTTCAATTAGTTAGTTTTATCTAAACAATTTAAAAGAAATTTCCACTTCACAGTCTAAATTTAACCCTTCCCCTTAATTATCATAGCTACCCCTATAATGGTGCGGACTCCTTTTTGTTAAAACCTTATTAACACTTGTAAAAGAAAAAGTTTTTGAGACATTATGAAGAGGTGGAAAAGGTCATTGATCTCGGCATACCCAAAAGAGTGTTAATGTGTTTTTAATGTAGGAGTAAATTACGGCTGTGAGAGAAGTTGTAATCAATTATATGCACAAAAAAGTTAAATATCAAATTTCTACAACTAAAAAGAATTTAGAAATGGTACTGATAATTTAGTTGCATTAATTTTGTGAAAAGAGTTTTTAGAACGAATATTTGTTAAACAACTGAAAAGTTACTGTAGCAACTTATTTGAAACACGCTGATTAACTTTCTATCAAATGCAACATTGGTGGGAGGAGAAAAAATCCTACTCGAGCTCTAGCATTCTACAATATTCTCAAAGAGCTTTAATTTAAGCTGAACCTGTGGCTTAAATGAAAGTTTAAATATTTCTGGGCATGTATTTCAAAAAACGTAGAAAAAACATACCTACAACAGATGTGCGAAGACTTCGATTGAACAAAAAATATATTTCATCATTCAGCATCCGATTAAACAAGATTAAAAAAAGCGAAATTTCTTTTAAAGCGAATGATGATATATGGCAAAAATACTTCGAAAATAATCTTGATAATAGATCTTGTCTTATAACCAAAGGTAAAAGGGTATCATGATGATATAAACCAAGAAAACTTATAAAAAAATCGAAAAGATCTTGCCTTATAACCAAAGGTAAAGCGGTCTCAACCCAGCAGCTTGGAGTACTCCATTTGTGAAAAGTTCTAAGCAATGCCTATAATGTTGGCGATGGTATCTTTTGATTATCTTTCTTCTCATTTCATTTAAATTTTACAAATTTGGAAAATAAAAGTCGCCGCATACCTCCTTATAGTTCAGTGCGAACAGGTAATAAAATCACAAATCGTTCATGAATCTTGTCTGCCAGCATATTATCAAGAAATTCCCTCATCACCTTATACTTGAAGAAAGCACCGAGTATGTCACTCTCTCTCTCTCTTAAAACCGACTAACATCGTAGTAAGCCCTACTTAGTGACATAACAACAGTTTGTCGTACAAAGTAAACGTGATGACGACACGAAGTGTACGATAATTGTTGAAATAACTACGCACTAACTAATTGACTCAGATGGACTTCCGCGGTTACCAACTTTAAAACCCAGCGCATTTTATTTCCAGCTAGCAACCAACCGCAAACGGGTATATTTCAACGATCATCTGCAGTTAAAATTACTCGATAGCTACCCTACGTAAGTATGCTGGATAAAAATAAAGTACAACAACAAAGCATACTTATAGTTAAAGTTAAAGTTGCTAAAGGATTAGCGGATATTTTAAAAATACATGGTGATAAGAAATCTTTGCGGTTTTAGCTCGTTAGAGTACCCGCAGCGGGGGCCGCCAAAACCGCGCAAAGCGTAAATGTATTATTCCAGTAATTTGCTTACTAAAATTCTGCTAAATTTTTGGAAAAATAAACAGAAATAAGAAATTTTTGGTTTTTCTAAAGGCGTTGTAGAGAATTTTACACGATGTTGCCATCATGCGCTTCTAATAAGACTTACAAGTATATTTCTACGAACGTTGCAAAATCTTATTTTTTTTTCACAGTAATGTGCAATTTTATAGCATTTGATAGTTTTGTTTTGTGAAATTATGCTGCTTTTGAATGGCTCTATATTTCCAAGGTGGCTACAAAAATCCTATTTTCTTCACACTAGTGTGCAATATTCTAGCATTCGAAGTTTATTATTATTTTGTTTTTTTGAAATTGTATTAGTTCTAAAATAAATTGAAGTTCAAGGAAACTGGTAAAAATTTTAATTTTTTTTTTCATAGTGATGTGTGTGATTATTTTCGAAGCATATTATTTTTTGTGTTTGCATTGAATTCTCTTCTTCTGATGAGCTCTATAGTTTTAAGATGCTTCTACAGTTGTAGAATGTTTACAGTGATGTGCAATATTATAGAATTTTAAGTTTATTAATACTATTTTTTTTTAATAATACTTCTCCTGATGGGCTCTATAGTTTCAGGTTCTTTCATATTTTTAAAAAATTTACAGTAATGTGCAAAATTATATACTTTAAATATCACTGTTTTCGAAAATATTTTGTAATAATTTAAAGTTTATTATTATTTTTAAACGTAGTTCTGTAGTTTTAAGAATTCCTACAGTAATGTGCAATATTATAGAATTTAAACTTTATTATAATTCTTTTTTTGTTTTTAAATACTAGTTCTGATGAGGTCAAGTTTCAAGGTAGTTGCATAATTCTAAGCATGTTTACAGTAATGTGCAATTTTATAGCATTCGAAGTTTATTAATTATTTGTTGGAAAAAGTACTGATTTTATTGAAGCTATAATTCTACTTTGGCTGTAACAATTTTAAATTTTATTTAACAGTAACGTGCAATAATGTGGCATTCAACGTTTATTAATATTTTTGGGCATAATACTGCTTCTGATGAGCTCTGCAGTGACAATGTGACTGGGAAATTTTTAGTTTTTTACAGTGGTGTGCAATGTACAAGTACATATGGATGTATATACTACATATGTACATATACATATGCATAATGGCATTCCATGCTTTTGAAAAATATTTTTAATAACACATTATTTGTATGTTAGCCTCTGTATTCAGGGCCCTATTTCTCACATGACACAACTTTTAGGTTTCAGAAAAAACTTCTGCCAGGGGGTATAATTGCACTATACATACACACATATATTATAGTTACATACATACATGTACATATGTATGTCATCTCTTTACACCTCAGTAAACAAAAATTATAAAAAAATCATGTAAATACATATGTATGTACATAACTGAAAAAGTTCACACTTTTTAATATCGCACTAAATGGATGTCATTAAAATGTCATTTCATTAAGATAACCGTTTGCTTTATGGAGTATGTCTGCACGTGCCGATGTGCGGGCCTATCGGTATCGCCTTATCAATCCACAGTTCACTGCCAAAACGCAATTATTTATTTTTTATTTGTTGCTCTAATTTTTATTTTTGTTTTTGCTTATATTTTTGTTGTTGGATTTCGATAAACTAGTAGCTCCATTTACTATTGCGTGGACAATTATATATAGATTGTATATACATACATACTTATGTATATAGCGCGTACACTTTAAGCTACTTGTAGCGCGTATAAGCACTGCCAAACACACCCACACACCTACACACACACGTACACACTAAAACAAACATGTAAATTTCAATAAACACTTTCGGTTCACTTTGAGCGGCAAAATTTCGCAGCGCCAGCTATCTCTGATAGCCAAATATTTTGCAAAATTTTTACAGTTATCACAACAACTCAACAAATAACAAAAATTGGCATTAAAAATAGCTTGGCAATTTTTTTTGCTGCTTTTCTTTCACACACACACACTTCACGGAAACACATTTAAATCGTTATTGCACTTTGCTGTTGTTGTTGTTGTTTTCCAATTGCACCAGCTAACAGTTGGTATAAACACACATACTTTGACTTCAAATAAATTAAACACAATTTATAAATTTTATTTGCGCGAATTCCACTTGAAACTGTCACTTTTTACACGAAAATTTACGACAATCCATATTAAAAAAGCATAAATAACGTATAACAAAAACGTTCTGTATCTATTGGATTCGTAGAGTCAAACTGAAGCGAAACGGATTGCAAACGCTGACAAGCGAGACATTCAACACGGCAATATCCTAAGCGACACGCACACAAACGCAGCAAACGAACACAGAATGAACCACTCAGTGAGAGTGAGCAACTGCGAGAGCTAGAGAGCACGTCCGCTTTTGAGCACAAACTGGCGATCGCGGCAATACGTGGGTGCTCTACCATATACATATGTGTGAGTGTGCATGTGTGCGACTATCAGTGCAGCGCCGACTGCAGATAAGTAAAAAAATCGTAAAATACGAATTTGTAGATAAATCGTACGCACGGCCAGAAGAATTCATTCACAAAAATCGCGCACAAAGCCACAGCGGGCGATCGGCGCGCTCTCTGTTTGCTCGCCTATATGCATGCATGTGTGTTTGAGCGCGCTGTGTTGTTTGAGTTGAAGAGCGCAGGCGAGTCAATCGCTTGCTTGCGCTCACGCGCTCGCACTCTCGCTGTTGGTCCGTATCAGCTGAATTTCAACTCGCTGCTGGTGTGTGTTGGTGCATGGGACGTTGGTGAAACGGAAACGGCCATCATCGTATCTCGACATCAGCATGTTTTGTTTATTTTGTATTTTCATATGCGAAGTTGTGCGTATGTATGTACATACGTGTGTGTAAGTGTTTTATAGAAAGCAAAGCATATAAGAAACAAAAATAAGTAAAATTAAGGCACAGCAACAATGTATCGCAATTATTTGAGTGACTGCAGCGAGGAAATTTGTTGTTGTTGTTTTTAATACCATACAAAAATATGCTAAAACAGAATGAGGAACGTAAAGCACGAGGATTTCGAAATCCACACAAGCAACTAAGTGCAATATCCATAAATTCCGATTTGAAGGCAGAGTATTGCGTGTGTTTTGAAAATTGTTGCGATTTATTTTTGCTTTGATAAAAATTTATCGCATTTAGAAACTGATAATTTTTTGCACATGTGTGATAAATATGTGGACATATGTACGTACTTATACATACATACATATTAGGGTTGTTAAAAAATATTTTCTTTTCGCATGGTTCTGAAAAATGGATTCATAGATTACTTAAAAGAAATATCTCCAAGTAAGACTTCTTAATTGTAACGGTAAGGTCATCCGCCTTATATATGTACATATATATTCTTTTTATCAGATAGAAAAATTCATATCTCGCCGATCACTTATACCATGCGAAAAATATATACCTTTTTTGACCTACCCTAATGCCTATATAGATAATGTGTATGAAATGTAAGATTTTAGCTGGCTAAGGTTCTGTGCCATATGATTCTGTAATGTGTAGAATTTTTTTTAGTATTTTAGAGGGTTAAATATAGAATATTTGAAAAAAATATTTTTTGGTGGACTTCTAGTATACTTCCGGGTTTCAAGAGCATTAATCAATTGGCAGAATGATGAATAGCGAAATTTATCCTTGGACAAACTACTTTTTCCAGAACTAAGTTTTTCAAATAGGGTAATGATAGTACATAAAGGTTATAGAAGAGACCAATCAAGCTTTCGGCGCTCTTAGTACGGCCGAAAGCTCTCTGATCATTTCCCGGTGTAGCAAAAATATTCAATTCCACTGTTAAGTATAAAATGCGGCTGGTCCGGCATGTCATGAGGTGAAATGTAGACATTAACCGGAATGCTATTGACTGGCAGCCACAATACCGAAAATTCTAAAAAGAAAATGAGGCTGGTCCGGCATGTCCTGAGGTGAAATCTAGACATTAACCGGAATGCTATTGACTGGCAGCCACAATACCGAAAATTCTAAAAAGAAAATGAGGCTGGTCCGGCATATCCTGAGGTGAAATCTAGACATTAACTGATAAGACAGCCAACAGAAAGGTCGACTCGATCTAATCTGGAGAAGAAATTTAAAAAAATCGCAATATCTAGGGTCCAAAAAAGTTGAAGCCAAATCAAAAAGCTAGCAAAAGACAGAAATAAATTGAAAGGCCTCACTGTGGTCCTTTTTTTCTTCTTTCTCGGTCATAGCCGAGTTTACAACTAGTCAGTCGTTCTTCCTTTCCACTTTTTGGCGCCAATTGGATATTCCAAATGTAGCCAGAACCTTCCCTTTCTCGGTCTTTTCAACCGAGTGGTAGTCTTCCTTTTCCTCTTCCCCCCGCGGGTACTGCGTCGAATACTCTCAGAGCTGGAGTGTTTTCATTCATTAGGATGACATGACGGAGCCAGCGTAGCCGCTAGAAGAAGTATAATCTCTTAAAATTAAGTGGTAGATGAAGTGCAATTCAACCGAATAAAGTGGGTAGAAAGAAGTAATAAAGAGAGACACTGAGAGAGGACGGTAACCTGTTACAGAATCACAGAAGAGAGCAAAACGGATGATCTTATACGTAAATGTTGATTTTTTAAGCCTCATAATTTCTAATTTCAATGTTTCGGAAACCCAGACTGATCTACCACACACATACAGTTTTCCGTGTCAATTTTATCACTCAACCAGCATTTGTATTAAGTTATGGGACAATATGACTTATATTATCAACAGAGATCAAGACATTTGGCCGAAACGAGCTACCCAATGTAAATACAATGATACCCACTAAAGTAGAAATGGCAAAGAATGAGCAACTAAGGACTCCCTGCTCTCTGGGAATATATCTAAAAGCAACATTTTCTTCATTGAAGATTTAAATGAATTTTGTTGGCCAAATAAACAACTTGTTTAGCATTGAATATTGCTAATAAGACGACATGACTTCTATTACCAAGAGCTATATTTATTAGTGTATAATGCCACAGACAGCCAGTGAATAATCTCAAACCCGGCAAATTTCTGTTAAGAGTGAAACCTGCGAGTTTCAAAGCATCGTGACTTCATTTGAAGCAATAAGAAGCAGTTTCACTCAAAGAGAACCAGGGAGCACTAAATAGGTGTGTTAGCGAAAGTCAGAATATTTCGCAATATCATAAATAACGATAATTAAAATTCGCGTAAATAATATTTGATTCAGGGCACATGAGTTGGCGGCGTGTTATCGGGGATTTTTTTAAGCAAAAGAAGTTTTTCATAAGCACATGTGTGTATGTATGTATGTATGTTTGTGCGGGTGTACTTATTTCTGTCGAATCATGCAGCTGCTAAGTGATAAGGCAGTCGCGAAACTAAAACGTCCAGAAAACAAACGATAAAAAAGTCAATAAAAACCAGACTAGTTCACAACTAGTAACAAATGCGACATACACATATACTATAGATACATGTATTATATATACTCCACAATGTGATTGCAGCGATAAATTAGGCTGAGAAGCGGACAGACGGATGAATGGATAGTTGGACGGGTGGACGAGCGAAGCGGCAGCCCGCCAGCAAGCCAAGCAGATAAATACTTTTGACAGACAGGCACGGCAGGCACTTGTGCTCAGATTACTTGTATCGCCTGGCCGCTAGAATTACATGCCGACACACATACATACACATATACATTTATATTTATGTTGCTATATGCCTGTTTGCCACTCGCGCACGATCGGTTGACGTGTACGATCACTTGTTTCTTCCCCTGACAATGCGAGTATTTTCATTGTTGAGCTGCCTACATACAACCACCACACAAACATACACACACTTGCTTGTGGTGCAATGTGAATTTATGAATGAATTTCTCGTATTGCCTCACACGCTCTTCGCGAACGCAAGCAGGTCCGCCGGCAGGCAAGCAGGCAGGCAGGCGAACACGATCGGCAGCTGAGTGTATTGCTTACATATTTCTTGACTCGGTTTTTTTTACTTTTTTACAAAATATGGAATTTGTTGTTGTTGCATGCTTGCGGCCCATAAAGCTACACGCATATAGCATGCCATACGTGTACTTGTTGTTGGGTTTCGCTGATTTTTTTCTATGCTACTTTTTTCTTGTGTTTCTGCTGTTGCTTTTATCACAGACGCATTGCTGCTGTCACTGCTGTTGTTGTTGCATGCGCTTCCGCTGCTTCCGTTCGAGCAACAGCACATACATAATTCTATCTCTGTATGTTTGTGTGTGTGTTGGTATGGCGTGTCTTCAGCTAGCAGGCGGCTGTTGGGCGATCGCACACCTTCGTTCTCAGGCGACGATCAATCGAAGGCTGGTGTGGTATTTGTTTTTGTTGTATGTACCCAGAGTGCGTCGCATGTGATCTACACATGCGCTTATACATATGTATGTATGTATGTATGTATATCACGTCAAACGAGTGGATAGACATGCATACACACAGAGCTATGCCCTGGCAATTGGCCAGCAGCGCTAGCACGGCTGAAACATGATCGGCCGTAAAAAGGTAGAGTGGTAGTGGGGGCCACAGCGGCCAACAGCAGCGGTAGCACTGATAATGATAAAGAATATACGAAGCAAATTACGAGCGCAGGTAGAAAAGAAATTTTTATGAATGAATAAAATCGATGAATGAATTGGAATTACGTGTGAGCCGAGCGTCGCGTCGCTTGGAGTGTACCGCTGCTCCACGAAAGATAAGCGCGCGGGGATTGCGCGGTGAAACGGCGCCGCCGACGATGACACGCAAGCATAAATAAGTGGTTATGAGAGAGCGTGCGGTATACTTGATTACTACTAGCTCTTCTAGCGGAAAAAGGCAAGCAAACTGCTGGAGCTGGTCAAGCGGGCCCGGCGAGTTAAGAAACTCGATAGTGCACACATACATACTTACATACAGACATACATATATGTATACATATGTATGTAAGTATAATATTTCTAGTGTTATGAACGAATGTAAGCTCATGAGTGCTTCACTTGTACGTTTGTAGCTGTGTGTGCGTGTGGCAACGCTGAAGATCGCCTGTCATTATCACAAACCGCATAATTGGCACAGGGAAGGGCCAATAAGTGATGCACGCGCACTTGCATGATAACAAACATGCCTAACACACATTCATACAATAGCGGCTAGGAATTCAAGAAAATTATTTCATTATACCCCGAACAGGGTATATTAAGTTGGAAGACCAACGTGGGCTGAGTCGATTTAGAAATGTAGAACCGTCTGCATAATACTTATATATAAGTAAACTTTAGTCTTAGTTTTTGAGTCATCGATCCGAAATTCTGCACACATTTTCTGCTCTTCAAGAAACAGCTCATTTATCGGAATCGCAGATATCGGCCCAATATAGCGTATAGCTGTCATACAAACTGACCGCTCAAGCTGAAGTCATTGTATGGGAAACTTCTTTATTTCACAATATATCTTCTAAAAATTTGACATATGTAGATTACCTCCTAAGACAACGCTACAATCTCCAAAGAAATCATTCAGATCGGACGACCACTCAAACTCCAGTCCTTGTATGGAAAACTTTATAATTTGTCGAGGTATCTTTACGAAATTTGTCACGAATCATTATTTATGATAACGCTACAATCTCCAAAGAAATCATTCAGATCGGACTACTATAACATATAGCTGCCATACAAACTGACCGCTCAAACTCAAGTCCTTGTATGTAGAACTTTTTAATTTGACGAGCTATCCTTACAAAATTTGACATGAGTTATTGTCCAAAGTAACGGTACAATCTCCAAAGAAATTGTTCAGACCGGACTACTAAAACATATAGTTGCCATACAAAGTGACCGCACAAAATCAAGGTTAAATTGTTTCATAGCCTTCTTTGCTATGAGAAATGCAACTGTGAAGGGTATTATAACGGCGTTGCAACCGAAGTAAATTTTTTTCTTGCTTTATCTTGAAAAAATCACGCTAGTTGTATTATTGCATGCCAGCTCAATTGCTTCTTTGCCAACACAGCAACTTTAACAAATCATGCAACACTAAAAACTAATATAAAAATTACAACAACAACAACAACAAATACACTTAAACGACTTCCAAAGTGTTGAAGATTAAACAGCTAAGTGACTTACATGCAATTGTTGTTGTTTTTCATTCATGCTACATGCTGCATGCACTTGTCTACATATACATACATACATATATATTTGTAGCCACAAGCTGAAATCTCCTAATTTTTCATTCAGTGAAGATATTTCGCTTTTTTCTGAGCCATTATTACCAGCATTTTCCATTTTCATTCATAAATGTATTTATATTGCGGCTTTGTCTTGTTTATTTGTTGTTCTTTTTGACGTCTTTTTTGTTTTCGTAAAAAAAATGTTGTTGTAAAAATGTACAAAACGCTGCTGCGTGAGTAAAATGCATTATGAATGGCAGAGTGTCGTTTTGTTTGGCTAATAGAGTCAAAGGCCCACATACAAACACATACATACATGCACTAACATACACACACACATCTACACTAATAGCCAAGCATTTGCCGTTCCGTTGCAGTGCAAACTGATTTATGTGCACTTTTAGTCCAAAAACAAGTGGCAATTCTGGGGTATTCTTCTCTTGGCGATGATGACTAAGCTGCCTCAGCCAGTTTGCTTGCAACAGATGATACACACACACACAGACGTTCATCTGTACATGGGCATGCATTTCTCTTTCAGCACAAAGAAAAAAAAAAACAAAAAACAGAAACAATATTGCAATTTCAAGTCATTTTGCGAGCGAACTCTTTTGTCGAAGTGCAAGTGTAAACGCATATTTCCTTGAATAATTATTAGAACAACAACAGCAACAACAAGCAATTATTATGTATTCCCCTTTGATGAACAATAATAATAATAGTTGTATTCATATCATAAACGCATTAGTGCGAATTTTGCGATTGGTGAATGATTGTATTATAATGAAAGGGGAATACTTGGAAGAGCCTTATCTGAAAATAAACTTTGTTGTGAAAAATAAAAAATGAAATAACAACAATAATTTATAGAGAAATTTTAGGAATTGTTTATGTATTCAAAAACTTATAAAAGCCCAAAGAAGATCTCTGGAGTTCTACTGAACAACTACAGGTGTCTCCATAAAACGGTCATTTACCCAGACAGCCAGGCGGCACTACCAACCTACCGTCGCTGAAGATCAACTGCAGCATAGTAAACAAAGCGAGGAAAGCTTTAAGTTCACTGGCTCGACTTGCCCATAATTTGAGTTCCCAGTCGCAGGAATGTTTTCGGCCACGAAAAATGAGACGAGTTAGCTGAGACAGGAACCTGTCTAGACAAATCCGAGGGAGAGACAATAGATGGAAAACTACAACCAATTGCAGGAGAGCGAAACCGAAACGACCAAATTATGACAGGACAAAAACTAAGGATTGCATATGTAGGTCCAGCTAACATAACGAGGCGTTGGCCATTTAGAGAACATAAATATCGTAAAACTAATAACACAAAAGCTGTATGCTATAGTGGTCCAACACTACCGATTCCTGCAAATTAGCAGCTTCTTGAGACAAGACGAGGGCCTGTACAATTCAATGTCTTAAAAACTGCGGGGCAAGTTTTCGTGTATACAGACGGATATACAGAGAGACCTGAGTAGGTAGTGCTTCCGACGTTTCTTCACAAATACGAAAGATTCCTTTTAAGAATTTGATTTCGATCGTTCAGTTCGTATGGCAGCTTCGAAAAATTAGGAACTTCGGGCACATAGCTAAATCGACTCAACTCGTCATGCTGATTATTTTTGTATAAAACTTATACATAAAAAAAACTAGAAAAAAAAATTCTTCAAAATATGGATCTATATATTTTTTAATAAGTTATCGCTTACATGGCCACCGGGACGGACGTGTGTCAGCTTGTCAAGTCATCATTAAATTGATTTACAGCTCTACATATTCTCCAAAAGCTGCGTCAAGATCGGGAAGGACTTCTCCGCGTCGTTCGATACCAAACGAGGTTTCAGTCAAGGCGACACTTTCGTGTGACTTCTTCAATCTACTGCTGGAGAAAATAATTCGAGCTGCAGAACTTAATCGAGCAGGTAAAATATTTTATAAGAGTGTACAGCTTCTGGCGCATGTTGATGACATTGATATCATTGGCTTCAATAACCGCGCTGTGAGTTCCGATTTCTCCAGATTGGAAGCAAAGCAAATGGGTAGCGAACGAGGGCAAGACAAAATATCTACAGCCACCAAACAAGCAGTCGTCGCACTCGGGACTTGGCTCCAACGACATTGTTGACGGTCATAACTTCGAAGTCGTAGATAATTTCGTCTATCTTGGAACCAGCAACTTTAGCCTCGAAAGCAAACGCAGAATATCTCTTGCCAACAGGTGCAACTTCGGACTAAGTAGGCAATTAAGAACTTAAGTCCTCTCTCGATGAACAAAAACAAAACTCTACAAGTATAAGTCACTGATTATTCCCGTCCAGCTACATATGTATATGGTGTAGAGGCATGGACGATGACAACATCTAATGAGTCTACATTACGAGTTTTCGAGAGAAAGGTTCTTTGCGCGTAAGGCGTATACCGTATTCGATGGAACGATGAGCTGTATGAGATATACGACGGCATTGACATATTAGACGAAAACACTCCAGCTCTGAAAGAGGAAGAGGTATTGGCTTCGCTTGGAATCTCCAATTGGCGCCACCTTACGAAAAAAATAAACGACTGGCGCGCTGTTGTTAACTCGGCACAGTAAGCGGTTTGTACGCTTGGACATCCAAAAACTAATATATGTATACATATAAGAACATTATCTGTTAATCTATGCTGAAAAACAATTTTATAAAAAAGGGAGCTGGTAAGCACTCCAATACTCAATTTCCGACTAGACCATAAATGATGATTTTGCAGATTTTTTAAACGACTATTTTCAGAAAATTATGAAAATATTGAATATGAATACGTGAATACATATATGTATATACATATATGCTACATATTATATATATATACTGAAATGTGGTCAAAAGTCGCAAGGAGGCCATACATTTTTTATCCACGATTGGTTATACAAGTGGCAATAACAAGCTAATAATAACAACAACAACAGCCAACATATACATTTGAACACGTTTGACTGTATGCCCACATGTATAACAGGGCAATAATATTATTTGTTATTAACTTCCGGTCGTTGTGAGCGCAATGTGGCATTCAACAGGCTGTGGCACAGTCATTACACGGCATATACACGTCATAGCTGTCACACATATCCATATGTAGGTACATATACAAATAAACAATGATATAGTTATGCATGTGTGTGGAATGTGTGCGCATAACTGGCTGCTGCAAATTGCTCTCGTTTCGAACGTTTAGCAAAGCTTTTCAACGCCAAACATACAAACATACAAACATGTTGACCGACTGAATTTGGTGTGCGTTCTTTTTACACACACAAACAAACATGTGGATGCGCAATTTTACTCATCTCTGTGGTGTTTCTAATTACATATGTATGCCGCAAGTGTCGCCGCACCACAAAGCTACATCCAAAATTAGCTGGACACACACACATATACATATAAATACCAAGAATTTCTATATATATGTACATATATATGTAAGTGTGTTTGTTTGTTTAGCAACATTTGATTGCTCATCTGGCAAGCTCACAGTCATACACTCACACATGCAAACAAACAAATGTAGCCCCAAACAAAATACCTTCGAATATAGTTATAAATAACTTCGTGCAACATACAGACACACATTTTCATCTACATATTATATGTGTGTGTGCTCGTACTTCCACTCCACGACAAGTGTTGGTAATTTTCAATTTTAAATTTCCCATTCTGCCTTTCCGCAACTAATAACGCAACAACACTATGCCACATTACATAAATATGTTTAGTAAGAAGTTAGAAGCCCGCATTCATGCCACAAGCACACAACACACACCTACATACATATGCTTTTTGTATATTTTCCTTCGCTACATAATATTTAAGTTGAATGCATGCTTGTATGTGTGTGTGTGTGAGTAATTTCTAATTGTGCTTTGCAGCCTTTTGTGTCTGTGATTTTCTTTCTATTTGTCATCTTGTGTGCATTACTTTGTACTTGTTGCTGTTGTCATCATCAATTTGGAAGCAGGAAACGCCTAGGGTGTTCCCTCAAGGGAATTTGATTTCTTATTTGTTTACTACCAAACACACACGCACACACACACATGCATTTAGTAAAGGTTGTTTGACAATTTGAATGATACGAAATTGATGAGTTTAAAAAGGAAAGTGTAACGAAATCATTTTTATTGTACCTTTGAGGACAAATTTAATGATAGTTGTAGGTGCCTTATGGTGAAATGCATGAAAAATGAGCAAGTCTTACTACTCGCCTGATAAAGTGTGGATTACACTTCGTCAAAGGAAAAATTCAGCTGCGTAAAAAAATAAAGGAATTTTTTAGGTGGCTTCTTAGCGTTCTAAGTAATTTCCATTTTATCTTTATAGACATTGCCGCTCGGCTATAACAGCGTCAGCAGTGTTTACGCCAATAAATAAGAAAACAATGCCGCTAGACCTTTACCTATAAAATTTGCCCTAACTTGTAGTTAATAGAACGTTTTTCCTTCTTTTGTTTTTATTAACATAAGTGGATTGTGATTAACAGCAGTTTGAAGCCTTAGGGTGATCCGCAGAGTGGACGCTCAAAGCCGAGCCGAGCTCATTTTACGCAACACGCGAATTTAGGATCGGCTCAGCTCGGCTCGTCTTTAAGCGTCCATTCTGCGGGCACCCTTAGATGTCTCTCATGTCAAGTTTATAAATCGCAGGAGAAGACAATCATAGTGAAGCTTGAGGAAACACTCGAAAAAATGTAATAAACTCACTGAAAAAACTGTTCAGCTATGCGAATAAGCGGAATTGCATTCTAACGTCTCTTTGTTACCGTCATATCACCAGCTATCTAACTAAATAGTAAATTATTTGCTGGTTTACAACTTTTCTTTCCAATCCATCCAACATATTAGATGCTGAGTACTAGTCCGTTGAGCTTTCTTAAATTATCTACCTCAACATATGTAATCAAAACTCTAAAAACTCTACGAGAACATTACACTTTGTACTAAAATAAGAAAATTGTCAGTAACTAAGCTAACCCATATAACGGTATTATTCTATATGTTACTGAAAAATAACAAAAGAAAAGACATATGGATCGGTTGAAAATTGAATAGGTGAAATGTCTTTTCCATTCCCATGATGGCCGCGTCTTCGTAACCAGAATATAACCGGATTGGAAGGTGTGATATGGATCTCTTGAAAATAAAACTATGATGTTTCACCATTTAGTTTTAGGTGAAATTATTTTTCATTCTTACAATGATCGAGTCTTTGTATTGGATTAGGACCGGATTTATACCCGCAAAGTAATGTCGACTCGGTAGCATTTCTCGAAACTATTTATGAAATGTGTTCTCCCACTACAACAATAACATTACAATTCAATGATCGATGATCGAATTCACGTTCTGTAAAGAATGTATTTCGCCTCATTCGCGAGGAAGAGCAACCTGAAGAGATTCAAGATATGCTATTTTATCCAGAAATGTGGGTCGGTGGAATCATCGAGCCATATTTCTTCAAAAATTATGAGAACATTAACGTCGTCGCGCCATGCTAACTGACTATTTGATGTTTGAAATTGAAGCTCTTGATTCGGCGACGTTTGGTATCAACAGGACGGCGCCACTTCCCATACCTCGCATCCATTAATGGATTTATAGAGAAAACACTTCGATGAGCAGATGATTTCACGTTTTGGGTCAGTTGATTGGCCACTAAGATCGTGTTATATCACACCGTTAGACTTTTTCCTGTGGACAATCCCGCTTCGATTCATGCCTTGGAGCAAAACATCAGGCGTGTCGTCGAAAATTGGATTCATTGGATAAACCATCTGAGACGTAGCCGCGGCCAACATTTGTAAGAGAGAATCTTCAAAAAAACAATGCCGAAGAATGTTCTTCAATTTGAAGTTTCTGAGGTTTTTCTTTGAAAAAGTAAAGTATCTTGAAATGGGTCACCCGTAGGTTTGATTATTTACCGAATTGGAAAATAAGGGGATCCCATAACAAACGTAATCGATCCCTTAACTTAACTTCGTATAAACGAAAAGGGAAGACATCGGTCGACATCTGTACCAAGTCTCCATAAATCAACTTTGCTAACTATCTTATATTATGCAGAATATTTATACTATATATGCATGTATTTATTTTATATACAAATATATATTAGTTCAATACATTTGCAATTCACCGCTGTGCCAGTCATCACATTTCATAAACAGATTTCGCTTACAACTAGCGGCTAATTTATTTTATTAAGCGAGGAAATTACTAAAAAATTGGATCAGCTTTAGTTTCAAATGCTATGCGCTTGTTTCTCGGAAAAACATAACCAAATTCGATGTAATAAGAGAAAATAAAATAAAAGGCGGAAGCAAATAAATAAATGCAAAGGCAGCAGTCGGCGCACCTTGCGCTGTGCAAGCGTGCCGCTTCTTGGAAATAAATTGTGGACTTGGAAAAAATATTTATTTTAGCTGCAATGGCAATATGTATATATGTATATACGTATGTATTGTATATTTGTAAGTAAGTACATAAATCAAATTGAAAATATTGTAAAGACACGGAGGGAGTAAGTAAAAGCAGCCGAAAACAAAACACAAAACATTAACTTGGGCTGCACTGAGGCGACAATACCCTTCACAGCAGGATTTTTGCTAGCATAAAAGGGTATAAAATGATTTTTATCTTAATTGTGATGGGTCAGTTTGTATGGCAGCTATATGCTATAGTGCTTCGATTTGAATTTTTTTCGGCGATTGTAGGGTTGCTTCGGTCTTTAATCTATAAAAAAATTCGTGAAGATACCGAGTCAAAAAAAAAAAGTTTTCCATACAGGACTTGTTTTGGATCACCTAATTTATCTGACAGGTATGTGCTATATTACACCGATCTGAATAATTTTTTCGGAGTTTGTACCGTTATATCGGATAAGAACCCATGCCAAATGTCCTGAAGGTATCTCACCAAATAAAAAAAAATAAGATTTCCAAACAAAGACTTGATTTAGATCGAAGTTTAGCTTGACATCTGAATAATATATTTTTCTGATATAGGCGATTCCGCCAAATGAGTAGCCTCTTGGAGAGAAAAGGATGTGTGCAAAAATTCAGATCGATATCTCAAAAATTGAGCGGCTCAGTCTAAATCGGCTCAGTTTGTCACGCTGATCAATTATATATATGTATATACATTATAGGGTCTCCGCAGTTTCCTTCTGGTTGTTACAAAACCATGACAAGCTTAATATACCCTATGCAGGGTATAAATGCAAAACAAACTGAAATATGCCAACAAAATATGAAAAGTACTCAATGAAATAATATTTAGTATTTCTTTACAAATATGTATGTGTATGTATGTATTAGTGCATTTAAATATTTAAAGTTAATGCAAAAAATATGTTTCGCATTTCTTGCTGCTTCCTCTGTCGCAGTCGCAGTCACTTTCACAGCACAACACTTACTATTCGTTGTTGTTGTTGTTGTTGTGTTTTTGCAGCAACATTTTTGCGGCCAAGTGGCAGATGCAACACAGCAGCAGCAGCGATATGAGCTGGTAGAAGAACAGCTGATAGGCGTGCAAATAAGCAAATAAAGCAAGCAAGTGGCAAGTGAGCGCGGCGGCAGGAACAACAGCAACAACGCGCAAACAACAAGTCGGTCGGTGAGAGATTGCAATGGTGTAGTGCATACAAATATATATACCCATGTATGTGTGTATATAAGCACGCAGAACGCCTGGCAGCCTGAGGCAACCGCAACGCGCAATTTACACTAACAACAAAAGTAACAGCAACAACAGCAACAACGAGAACAATCGCTCACAACTCGCTTACACCGGAAATATAAAATTACACACTCAACACTTGAAAAATATGCACGGCAGCGACACCAGCAAAATCACACAAGCACTCACACACATACATACACATGTTATGCATATACAGTGTATATATAAAATTTATATGAATGAATAAAAATAAATGCCGATTGAGTCAGCAACAGCGGCGCACTGTTGCATGTTGCATGATTTTAATGTTCGTTTTGTTGTTTGTTCAACCAAAATTGTGATTGTCCTTGTTGCTGTTATTGCACTTGTTGTTGTTAAAATTAGTGCACAGCGCTTAGAGGTGCGTGTGTATGCATGTGTGTGTGTGACACCATTAAAATTTATGACATTGTGAAAATTTAATTGATTTTTAATTGAAAGCGAAGGGCTGCCGGTGCTAACGGTACGCCGAGGGGTGGACTGCCGCGTTGCATATGTGACTATGTACAGACATACATATTATATGACTTGTAGGAGTTACTCGCTCATACATACATATGTCGGCAGTTGGTAAACACTCTTTTTTATTTATTTGACTTTTTCTGGACCTTTTTCACAGCGCCCGGAATGCATACGGTAAACACCTGCCAAGTGCGAGCACTTGAGAGGTCACTAGATAATTTCTCATATGGTTCAATGTGTCATAAAAAGGGGCAGATGTTTATTATTTACGAGTGACTAGCAGATTGTGGCGTTTAGGAGCGCTAAAGGCTGGGAAAATGCGAGGTTAAGTGTTTTGAATTTCAATTGAGTGCTGTACGTGTCACTTCGAGACATCATTAAGCTGATATGATGCTAGTTATTAATTGATTATTATTTTCTCGAAAGAAGTGTTGAGACATTACAATTTCATTAGCTAACATATAGATAGTTAAAAAGAAACAATTATTTTTGCTTTATATTGAAGACTTAATTTAGCATAGTTAGAATGATTCAATTTAGGTCAGAAATGCATAATTTCATTCGATAATTTGTTGCCGCCTTGAACGTCATAATACTACTCCCATAAAATCCCTCATCTCTATTGTCAAAAATCTGAGACAGTCGGTTTTCACAAGCTTCTCTTAAGGCGACTTTTTCAACAGCAGAGTCATTCCCGAAACATCCGGATTATAAGGCGGACGAGTAAGAATCTTCCAACCAATCTTCCGCGGCTTGTGATGAATCGCTATCAATGTGTGTGGTCTGGCGTTGTCATAATGGAACACAATTGCTATTAGTCAAAGCTGGTCGCTTCTGGGAGGTGGCTTTCTTCAGACGGTCGAATTATTGAGAGTACAGTTCCGAAAGAATTTGACCCTAGCTAACACCTTCACATAACCTTCACCTAACACGTAGTAAAACCAGTTCTCGCATAGCCACCATTTACGCCCGCTTACCGCGATTTGACCAGCTTTCGCTTGATTCTGGCGAAAGTGACCTCGTCACCATTAACCATTCCCTTCAAACGTGGTTGCATAACTTATGTGACACCAACTCATCGAGCTTCTTGTGGTTCCAGCCTTATTTAAATGGTTCTAAATAGTTTTTGGGCATTGCTCAGCTCCTGGGCATTCAAAACTGTGCTTACATCACAGTCGATTACAACGCATGCTCAAAGTATACTAAGCCAAGCAATCCCAAAACTGTTTTATACTAATGTTTTTTAGTAAGAAATATTATCATTCTAGCGCCATGTAGCTTATTCCGATCGCACTTAAAGAGCTTCGAATTACTAAAACCTACTATTGAAAAATAATGGATTTATTTTTACTAGGCCTTAAATCAAACGACGATATTATTAAAAAAGCGTTAGACTGAAATCTTAACATAAACAGTTATTCTATACAATTCGCTTGTTTTATTACCCTGAACAGCAGATCGATCAGCTGATCGATTTCTAACGACACAATTTCTCTATAGGGGTTAAACTCAACGCCCACTAGGGACTATTCATTCGATTTCAATATATTTATTATATAAGAGGACCACCGGAGCGGGTAAAAGTTGCGTAAGCCCCAAGACGATGTCACAGCTTTAGACAGGAATCCTCAAAGGAGCCGCAAACGAGTGAGACCTGTAAATACATGGTTGAAGCAGAGTCGCAAGAAACAGGTCATTCCTCGAGACAAGCCAAATTCATTTTATAAAATAATTTGAATTATAATTTGTTTATTTAGGCCTTGTGCTCCACCTAGGAACTTTGAGAAATATTTATATATTTGTATATATAACCTTTCAACATCCCAGATCTGACGTATTGGTGCCACCATTAGCATTCACAAATCAGTGCAACTATAAGTTCATAGGAAATTTATTTTTACTATAAAAAACTATTGGAAACATAGAAAATTCAGAAGACGCAACTGTAATGATAAGCAGAAGTATCTCTCGATTTATTGAAGTGGAATATTGTATTTATATAAAACAAATAGGCTTATATAAAAAATTGTATATATATAATAATAATATATGTATCTTTAGATCTCCAGTGAGTGTTTTGGGAAAATCAAAGTATACTACCAGGACTTGTGGAGCCGAAATCGTTAGGAAACTACTGAGAATACCAAAGAGATCTTGAGTTGCATTCTGTGTTTTATGTTTTGGAAAAGCAATAGACAACCCTCCACTACAACTCACTATTATGGACGTGACACTCCACCACAATTAGCCAATAGACAAAGCGCTTTCAACATGATCTTTATTTTTGTTGAACCTCTCCTTTGTAAATGTATTACGCAATTCTATTCTATATATAATTTTTATTATTTTCTATTAAATAACAGTTAACAAGTGCACTTTTCTTTGTTTATAAATTAATATCCGCTCGTCGACGTGCTATTTGCTGCAACCGCATTATGCAACGTCGTAAATGTGCGTAAGCGAATATAAATTACAACAGAAAAAATATATAAAAAGCGACAAAGAAGCAAAATAAAAGCAAAATATATTTGCTAAAAAGCACGAACCCTTTTATAAGAAATGTATAGTTAGAAAAAAAAGGTTTTTTGCCTATAGCATTCGTCACTATGCAGGCAATACCAACCTGCCGAGTGCGTTTTTGAAAAGAAATAGCTTTTTGGGAACAAACGTAAACAGTTCATAGTTGATTGATAACATAAAAATGTTAATAGTTGTAGACTAACAGGACGACGTATGTCAATTATAAAAATAAAGTCGGGTCGAAGCTCACCATATTCTATTTCTAATAGATTTTGTTCGTAGTATTTACAGAAAAAAGCACAACAGCGACCACTTGGGACGATTATTTTATAACTCAAATACCAACTTTGGAAAGGGTGATGTAAAAATATCCAATTGCTTCAAAATAACTCACGAGGTGGCGCTGTTAATTATAAGTGTGTATTGTAGACTAATATTATTTCCCTTTTTCTAGACATACATACGGATATTACTAACTCTCAGAAAAAATATGTATTTTCCTTTCAAAAAAATGTAAGCTTCGCAAAGTGCAGTTTTTCGAAAAATTTCGACTCGGTTCAAATATAAAAAGCACTTACATACTTTAAATAAATGTTGACCAGTGACAATCGAACCATTAGTGGTTTGAGTGAAAAATTGTGATCAACAGTGAAGTCATTTCTGGAAATAGTTGTAGACATTTGTAGACAGATAAGAATTCGTCGTTGCTAGTTTGATGGAGAGCTTGCTGAAATATTATAACGCGAGGACCCTCCACCAAAAAGACAATTTATAATGTTTTCTTGAAGAGAGAACACTTTTATATCTGGAAGTAAGGGGTAAAGTAAGTAGCTCGAGGCTAGTGGTCTTTAAACACGTTTTTCTCGAAACTGTGTTGGTTGGCAATATTTCTCAAGAATAACTCAACCGTTCATTGTGGAAAATTGCAGAGGTTTTTGAGATACAATTCTTAAAGACTTGGACGAAGTATTTTATTTTTTCGATGATCCTTCAATGATTTATTCTGCTAAGGTGGGCGCATCTTAATTCTGAGGGGTCATTGGAAATTGCATGACAATAGTCGAGATTAAAATATCTTTTCACAAAAATTTTAGAATTTCTTTGTTAATAGTGTATGTTTGTAACAGTAAAAAATTCCAATAAAATACGGGAATTAGTCCCTCAATTTTAAGATATCAATCTGAAATTTTGTGAACGTTCTACTCTCTCCTATAAGTTGCACATTTGTCGGGACCGCCGTTATCGGACCACTATAACATATAGCTGCCAAGCTGAATGATCAGAATCAAGTTAATGTGTGGAAAACTTTTTCATTCGCCAAAATATCCTAACGAAATTGGGCAGATACTATTGCCCAAGACAACAGCACAATATCCAGAGAAATTGTTCAGATCAGACATATGTATATAAGCTAGACCCGTCATACAAAATGACCGATCAAAATCAAGCGCTTCTATAGAAAACTTTTTCATTTGACAAGATATCTTCAAAGAATTTTACATAGATTATTGTCTAAGGCAATGGTGTGATCTCCGAAGAATGTATGCAGATCGAGTCACTATAGCATATAGCTACAATACAAACTGGCCGATGAAACTCAAGATTTTGTAAGGAACCATTTTTATTTGTGTATGGTATTGGAGCTTAGGTGCAGGCGTAGTTAATCTTTTTTCTTGCTTTTACAAAATGCTCATTTTTTGGTCGAAAATTTAGCTTATTACATATTTAAGTAGTTTTCCAGTACATTATCTGTTAATATATTATCGCTGATTATTCTCACTGCAACTTGAATTTTTAGTGAATACAAAAGCATTTCTCACACTATACACTCTAGACATATGTAAGTACATAGTATGTGTGTGTGCCTAGCTCCGAAATATCGCTGAAAGAATCACTGAAATTCGTTGAATCAAAACTTCCCACGTTCTCGGCGTTTCACTTGCATTGTTTTGCTTTTAATGATTGCATCTTTTTTACGATTTTCATTTTTGTAAATTTCAATCGGTTTTATTGTTTAGCATTTTCTTTCGTACAAAAGTTGAATTTGTTTAACATGTCTGGTCTTCTGGTGCGTTTTTATTATCCTTACCAATTGGATAAAACGCTCAGAAATGCGGTAAACTCGACAATATTCTGTTATATGCAGAATAACTACTCAAATTTCAAAGACACAGAGATACACATTGATGTGTATATATTTGTACAACAACAATATGTTTTTGTATGCTGAAAGTATTTGCAAACAATTTTTGGCAGCATTTGAAGAAAAGCGTAAATTTGTTGTTGCTTCGCAGCATTAAACAGCTGTATGAGGCGGACAAAGCCTATTCTCACAGCGCAAAAGTGCGCAAGCGCAACTCAACACGCTTAATACCAATTTCGTATTTTTTATTTTGTTTATTTGTTTTTATTTCCATGTTTTTTTTGTTTTTGTTATTTTTTTTGTCTTTTATCTACCTGTTGTAGTCTCGGCTACTGTCTGCCGGCCTTTTCATATGACCAGTAGACTTAAGTCACCGACATACAGCCTCCCTGGCCGGCCGCGCTCCATTCACTTGCCTCGTCGGTTAACCCTACAAGTTCAGCAGTCGCCACGACAGCATTGAATGAACGGACGGACAGCCAGCCGTGGGAATTTCGAAATAAAAATCATTCAGCGCCGACATTGCCGCCCTCGCTCTAAGTGCGCTTGGATCTGAGCGACGGTGTACATATGTATGCACGATTTTTAATAAGTTTAAATCAACAGCGATATATCAGCAGCTACTTACATACACTTCTGGAGTATTTACCCTTGTATATGCATGTATCTGTGTTTGTTTGTATGTGTGTGTGGTGCTCAAGTGTTTGCTAAAGTGTGTAAAGTATATTCGCTGCAAGTAATACCGTCAACATATCACTTTTGTTGATTGCTGTTGTTGTAATTTTTATGCTCCCTTTAGTACACCAAGTACACCTTGCATTGGCCGATCGGTCAATGTGCTTAGGCTTGAAGGAGACACTCTTCAAATAAAGTTTGGTGTGTAGTTTTTATGCACTTGTCTTATAATTTTTAAGAGGTACTTAAGCATATACAGATATGATATTCACATAGTAGTGTACATACATACATTTGTTTTTTCTTATATTCACATTTGTTTAAGTTTTTATTTTGCAGATTAGTTTTATTTAATTTACTTAAAGTTTTATTTTGAAATTTTATTTTTTTTTTAATTTTCATAATTCTTTTTAAATTTATTTCGCAAGTTTTAATTTTTTAACTTACTCAAATTACTTTTTCTCAAATTTAATTTTTTATACTTTTTTTTTAATTTCGTAATTTTTTTAATTTATATTTCTCAAATTTTAATTTTTTTTTAATTTTTGTAAATTTTTTAACTTTAATTTTGTAATTCATAATTTGTAAAAAAATTTTTGTTCTTATTTATTTTTTTTTTAATCTTAATTATAGTTTTCTAATTCTTAAATTTCATTTAATTTTGTTAATTGCTTTTCAAATATTTTTTTAGTTTCCTCCAATTTATTATTTTTTTAATTTTCTTAATTTGTTTTAAATTTATTTCGCAAGTTTTAATTTTTTAACTTTCTTAATTTTTTTCTCAAATTTAATTTTTTATAATTTCGTTTTTTATTTTTTGAATATCTTAATTTTTTAAATTTATATTTCTCAAATTTAATGCTTTTCAAATTTCTTCAATTTTTTAGCTTTAAGTTTGTAATTCATAATTTGTAAAAATTTTATTTATTTTTTTTTTATTTTAATTAATTTTTTTAAATTATCTTTTTGTAATTCTTAAATTCGTTTTAATTTTGTTAATTGCTTTTCATTGTTTTTAATTTCTTCCACTTTATTATTATTTTTTTAATTTTTTTAATTTTCTTAATTTTATAATTATTAAATTTGTTAAATGATTTATATTAATCTTATTTTTTTTTGTTTTTTCTTAACTTATTTTTTATTCAATTTTTTTAAATTTCTTAATTTTTTTTAATTTTTATTCCTCAGTTTTAAATTTTTTTTAATTTTCTTAAATTTTTTTTTATTTTAATTTTGTAATTCATGATTTGTTTAGATTTTTAGTTCTTAATGCTTTTTTTAATTTTTAATTTAAGTTATTTTAATTAAGTTTTTTAATTTTCATTTTGTAATTACAAATTTTTTTATTTTTGTTCTTTCCTCGTTTTTTTAATTTCTTTCACTTCATTAATTTTTTTAATTGATTTATTTTATTTTTATTTCTTTTTTAATTTCATGACTTTTTAATTTTATTTTGTTTTTTTTTTTTAATTTCTAAATGTTTTCTGTTTCTCCAATTTTAATTTATTTTTTAATTTTCTGCAATTTTTCTTTTTATTTTTAATTTTGTAATTTATAATTTATTTAAATTTTTAGTGCCTAGTTTTAATTAATAATTAATAATAATTATTTTTGTTTTATTTAAATTTTTGTTATTTTGATTTAAACTACTTTTTTTATTTTAATTTTTAAATTTATTTAATTTTTGTTAATTTTTTTCCTATTCTTTTAATCTTTTTCACTTTATAAATTATTTTTAATTTTCTTAAGTTTTTATTCTGTTTTCTATAAATTTGCGTAATTGTTTAATAAAAGTAATTTTATTTCCTTCTTTCGTAACTTCTTTTTTATTTTATTTTTCAAAATTAATGTTTTTTATTTCTGAAATAAAATTTTTTTTAATTTTCCTCAATTGTTTTATTAATTTTCTAATTTATAACTTGTTTAAATTTTTTAGTTCTTATTCATTTTTGTTTTTATTTTAATTTAAGTTATTTTAATTTAAATTTTTTGTAATTTTTTAATTTGATTAATCGTTTTATTTTTTTTATATTTTTTTTTTTACCTCTACGCATACATATATACACATGTAGTACATTCCCTAAATATTTTTTTCTCGCAGTGCAAATACATACATACATATGTATTTATTTCACACATTATTCTGTACGCCGCCTTGCTGATTTAAATCCCTAAATGTGGAGCAACCTTCACCAGTTAACAATCACACACACACAGCTTAAGCGGCGCTCTTTCTTCGGCTTTCTGTGATTCCCTCCGCGTACGCGCATTGCCGCACAATTTATTATTTATTTATTTCACATTACTTTTATTTTTATTTTTGGCGATTTTTGTATTGGGGGAAGATCTTGAAACTGGTTTATGCGAGCTGCTTGTGTCATGTCATGGGAATTGCGGTTCCGAAGTGCTGATGATCGTAGTAAGTGCTTCGAGGGCTTACACATGTGTATGTATGCATGCATAGTCAGCTTGTATTCAGGAATATTTTTTTCGCGTGGGAGCTCTGTGTGATTTTCTTTGTGCGATTTTGGCGATAAAGAAATTAATTTGTTCAATAAAAACAGCACAATGAGATTTAAGCAGCAAGTGATCGATTGCAACCCTTAAAGACTGTTGAGAATGTAGAAAATGATTTGATTGAGTAATATGTATGTATGTATGTAAGAATTGTGTTCAAGCTGCGAAGTGGTTGATCAGCTTATTGCAGAAGTTGGCGAGATTTGATGGTGCGATTGGATTTAGAAGGTTGACTGCTTTGGGATTCTTACAAGTTATATAAAACAGCATGTTCTTTAGTTGGCATTCACACACACGCTCATTTGTTCGCTAATTTACGATCTTCTTCTTAAGAAAGTCGTGTAAACTGGTCTGGACACGTTTAAATAGAAATTGAATTTCTGATTTTGCTTCTAATAAGCAGTACTTCTTTCATTAACATAAATATGAGTTAGAGACCTCAAGTTGATATGATCGATGTATTCTTCTGATATAGATTGTAGATCGGTGCCTTTTACATCAACGAATGGAAAATTAAAATTTACACCTTATAACCTCTTGTCGACAATTCAATAAGCTGGCAAAGGAAAAGGCTTAGACTTAGGTTCAGGTGCTGAAGCTGAAGCAAGAAGCACCTCTGTTATAAAACTAGCGGATTTCTTTTGAGACTCTCCTATATAAGAAATACGTTCGGAGAATCGATATACCTGATATTAGACAAAGGCTTACAGTCACAACTAGGTCCTGCATAAAGGTTCTGCATTATCTCAGTGAGCTCTTCAGTGTAACTTCGACGTAAGATAAGATAAAATTAGATATAATTTTGAAGCTATTCACTAGTTAAACTTTCAACAGAGTTTTTTTCATCTCTCAGTATGAACTAAAATTATGTTTGAATAAAGTCAACAGCCGAATTCGCTCAGAGGACACACCTCACATTATCATAGTAAAGGTAAATCTCTTTGGTACACTACATTCTTTAGTACTAGTTGCGTAGGCCAAGGTCATGTAGAAGTCATAATTTTTTTTTTTTATTGAAATTGGGTAGGTATATTTTGATATTTTTTTTTATTAATATTTCGGAATCTTGAGGTGCTCTGCAGACCAACTTAGTTATTTTTTCAAAATGAGTATGAGATTACTTATCCACATTTGGTAGATGTACAAGTCGGTTATGACAACCGAAACTAAATATGGATTTTAAAATCTCATTAAAACCATTTAATTACCATGAAATCCTTCAATTCATTAAACCCCACTAACGAGCACTTCATTAAGTTTTTAATTCATATCTCACAACCACTCCTACCCTTCCACAATGCTTACCCAAAAGCACAACCTCGCTTCATCTGAGGATCGCGAGTCTCCAAAGCTGCCTTAATTTTTAAATGCAAAAAACCAGCTGCGCAGCTCCGCAGTTTTATCTCTTTCATTTAATTTTATAATGCCTTAGAGCGATTTTTTTTTTCTTGCAGGCGCTTTTTGTCATCACTAAAAATGCATTAAATGTGATTGTCTGAAATCTGTTGATTTAATTGATGTACGGTCAAAGGAATCTTTAGCTCGCAATGCATGCATACACACTTATTTGTCAGCGTCGCAGAAGCAGCAGCACTCGCTCGACTCTAACCGCTTCATTGGATGCGACTCGAGTTGCTTGTTAATTGCCTTAATGGTCTAAAATACGAGCGAACATTTAATTGGCCGTGGGCGGCAATGGCTATGAGTAGGACAAAAACAGCAAGAATAACGCTCAGAAAGAACTCTGCCATATCAGAATAAATCAAATAAATAAGCAGTTTCAAAAAATATGAACAATAAGTGCGGTCGCTAGATTTGAGACAAATCCCCACCGAATGGCCTACAGTAATTGCAAATTGAATTGAATTGAATTATGCAGACGGACAGCGATTCTATGCGAGTGGTCGAGTGGGGTAAGGCGCACAGTTTGACAGTCACTTTGCAGCTGACTTAAGCGTTCCAATGCCCATATAGATAAATGCATATATGAATGATTGTGTGAATGTATGTAAGTATGTGTGAATATTTGTATATATGTATGTATGTATATATGCAAGCATTTATGGATGTGTGCATGTCTTCACATATGCTGAGCTCAGCTATTTGCTCAGGGTTGGCACAGGGTTGCGTGACAATGTGGCAAAACTGAAGCGATGAATCAACGTTCTGCGACAATCACTGGCGCTCCTAGTCAGCGCCGACTTAAGATAAGTTTTTGCTGAAATTGGAAATATGCATGCACATAGACATATGTATATGTAGATATATTGTTATGCAATAGTTGTATTAGAATGCGGATGTTTTATTGTTGATAAGTCATTTTAAAACATTATAATTCTGCCATACTAGTGCAAACGCGTTAAAAAAGAAAGAATTACGCAAAGCAAATATATTTTATAGCAAAAATTCCAAAGTTTCGAAATTTATTCCCATTCCTGTTTGACCTAACTGCCTTCATTACTTGTTTTAGTTAGGATTAACACACAAATACACATGTATGTAAATTTGAAAAATACAGTACATAGACATATACTCTGGTTTTCCAGAGGAAATTTACCAATAAATCTATTGTAGAGATCCCTTTAAAAAGTATAAAAAAATTGTGGCCATGTTCTAAGCAAACTGGATACATAGTACACTTAAAGAACAGCCCAATATAGCCAAGCTTTTATATGTAACTTATTTTTTTTTTTGATACATGAAATTGAATTTCTCTGACTTCTTCAAAATAAAAACTTTTATTGTAAAACAAATAAACCACACTAACAATTCTGTATTTGCAATAAAATATTGATTTGTGACTTGTGCTCGGCGCATTACCTGCGATGCGTCCACACCGCTCGCCTATAATCAATATAAAAGCGTGCGCTGCCGCCAAAGCTGATAACTTACAAAATTGATCGGCGCACATGAAAGATTTTCGACTCGAGCTAAGCGGCGGTTAGCGGTTTATTTGTTTGCCGAAAGATAAAAAAACGAAGAGCGAAAGTAATAAAATGCAAAAACTTTACACGAAATTATTTGTATATTTGTGTCTGCCATAATTGTTTGTTGTTTTATGGGCGTGTAGTGTATTGATATATAAATACAAACAAGCTTATTTATATGTGTGTGTGCGTGTGTGCGTGGTGTTTGCAGTCCATTTGTGGCATTACAATATTTAATTTGTATCACCTGAAAAGGTGAAATCTGTTATAAAAAAAATTAAAGAAAATGAACGCAATAAATGCAAGGCAAAGAGTCGGATTTAAAACAACAATAACAAATAAAAACCGAATCACTAAAGAAAACAAAGCTGCAAGGAGCTTTGTGGACTGGGTGTGAGTGATGTTTTGCTTGCATGTGCTTGTGAATATGCATGTATGTGTGTTTTGAGATGATGTATAATAAAACTTGAAACAAAACACGATCATCAATGCTGCAGAACAATAAAATTGATGATCAAAAAGAAACTGACACGACTATAAATATATGTCTGAATGTATACATATATATCAGTATGTATGTAAATATGGTATGTAATGTGAATGAGAAGTTGAGAGGTTAGGCGGCAGGGCGGTGAAAGAGCTGCTTTCTAGTAAATATCTGGATGTATAATGTGCTTGGACAATTGCTTGGACGATTTTGGCTTAAACGCTTAACAGGTGGAAAACACACATACTATACAAAAAAAGAAAAAACGTTAACTTAAGCTGCATCAAAGCAATCATACCTTTCACAGGGCCATTTTTTATACCATAAAAGGTTATATAAAGATCTTTATTTTGATCTCAGCAATTTGTTCGGAGTTTCTAGTGTTAATTTTTACAATAATACTAGAAGTCGCAAGCAGCTAAATCAGGTTAAAACGGCGGATCGTGGTTGCATCGTGATATTGGTTAAAAATTTGGTGAAAAACTCACAAAGAATCAATGCAGTATGCAACAATGCATTATCGTGGTGCGGAAACTAAGAATTGTCAGCCCATAATTTCGGCTTGACTTACGAAAAGCTTCACGCAAACGACACTCGACACTCAAATAATATTCGTTGTTGACAGTTGGGCTGGTCGAAAGGAATTCGGAGTGCACCACACCTCGATAATCAAAGAAAACTATCAACATAACCTTGATTTTTGGCTTGCTGTTACGTGTTTTATCGTCTTCGGATCACCTTTGTCACGATATTCGTCCGATTGATCGACTGTTTCCGGGCATAGATCTAAGATTTACCGCCAGTAATAACTCGTTTCATGACATCCTGGTAGTCGGAGAGCATTGTTTCACAGATATTTACGGGACGCTGTTTTTCGAAAAAATTGAGTGATTTTGGAACCAATCCATTTTCTTAGATTCAAATGATCTTTAAAAATGGTTTTCAGTGATCCAACCGATATTTCAACGATGTCAATAAGATCTGTGAATTTTAATTGTCGAGTCTCAATCAAAAATTTCTTTATTTTAATATAGACGTATTGAACATCAGTTCATGTTGATGGCTGTCTTGGACGTGGTTCAACGTCAAACCGTTCTTGAACCTTTTTGAATAATTTGTGCCAACAAAAACACTTGCTCGCGACAAATAATTATCACCGAAGACCCTTTTTCAACATTCTGAAGGTTTCTCCACCAGAAGTTTGATCCGGCACACAAAATTTAATGGAACTTCCTTGTTGAATAATTTCACTTATCGTAAAAATCGCCGAATGCGCTTTATGTACTACAGAATGAGAAGCATATACTAAACATCAATGATAATTTTGATGTGACATTTGGCGTAGATGTCACTGACAGTCATACCAACTTAGAAAAAAAAAAAATTCTACAAATGGGTTTTCGCGCGAAATTTAGATAACAAAGTCTTACTATTTTTTGCCCACAATACATATGGAGATTGTTTTGATGTCCGATTTCCGTTGACTCTACATATTTTACAATATTAAGTACGCACTTTTTTGTTATTAAATGCTTTTGCTTATTTATGCCCACTTTCCTTTAATGCTTTATGCCTTTGTGCGTTAAGTACCGTTATAATCACAAAAATATGCCAAAAACAATCATAATATTTGTATTTATTTACGGCTAATGTTGGCTACTAGTGGTTTATAGTTTTTTTATTACACGCCATGTTGTTGTTGTAATAATTGTGCTGAAGTACCACGTAGTAGGTGAATTTATTTTTTTGTTTTTTGGAGGAAAAGCGTCTAATTAGCTGGAAATTTAATGTTTATAAACATGTCGTGCACTCAAAAATTCAAAGAAACAAGTTAATATCTCTTCTAACGCAGAAACACACACACAAACACATTTTTCACATACATATGTACACACACGCATTTACTCAAATCCAAACACACATACATTGTAGAAAAGCCTTCATTCCCTTGCGCGGGCACTCTTCACTTCGCACTCGCCGCCCTCGCTCATGCCTCTTCGCCCTTCCACCTTCCGCTGCTGCCGTGCCACCCCCTATCAGCGCCCGCTTGGCTGTCAAGCGTTTTGAAGCGCTTTCTGTTTTATCTTCCAGCAACTATTGCTCGTAAACAGTTGAAATTTATTTGAAAACAATAATAATATGATTTCTTCGATTAAGATTTTGAAATGTTGCTCACTAAATTGCGGCCTGCTGCCGGTTGCCGTTTGCGTGTTGCGTGCATGTTGTGTTTGTTGTTTGTTATTGTTAAGCTTTTTGGCTGCAAATGAAAACATCAAACGACAAAATAACCGACACACTCATTGCTCATCAAACAAAATACAAAGCATAACAAAGGATAAACGTAAAAATGCGTACAATATGCGCGTATGTATGTCTCTACATATGTGTTTTGGAAAAAAGATGCCCTTTAGGAAAAATATGCTGATTGGTGGCAACATATTTCTTCGAGGTAAAAACGTAAAAAAAAAGGCTTTTTTTGATCAAAAAAGTTTGCTAATATGTAATTGAGAGAATGAACTACCAATTTTTGGTCTAATCAAAGATAACGCGGCCATTTTATCAATTTGTATTTTTTCGACCATAGGCCATTATATGGAGGATGGACTATATCTTCTAGTGGATTTTTTTTAATTCCTAAAAATCGCATTTTTTAGGCTGACACACTGGATATGCCCCATAAGTAAATCCTTAAAGGATTACATGGGTTTACGAGTTTAAAAAAATCAAATTTTTTATTGCCTTATTAAATTTCGGAACACCTCTATATTATTGTCCTAAAATTTTCAAGTTGATCCGAGTAATAGTTTCGGAGATACAGCCTTGAGAACACGAGGTTAGCTAGGCGAAAAGCACCATCTTTAAACGTTTTTTTCTCGAAACTTTGTTTTTGAAGTCGGATGGCAAGATTTTTCGAGAACTACTCAACCGATTTTCATGAAATTTTACACAGGTCTTTGAGATAAAATTCTTAAAGACTTGGATGAAGAATTTTTTTTAAATATCGCGAAATTTTCACTGAAAATTTAATTTTTTTGTAAAAATGTCTGCCGAAAATCCAATTTTCAGTTTTTTTTTCCTTCGTCCAATTTCTAAGTTAAGGGTTTATGGGGAGTTATCCTGCCAACGCGAGCGCATCTTTTTTTCGAGAGGTCACCGGAAATGGCGTCGCAATGGCCGAGTTTAAAATATTTTTTTCGAAAAATTTCAGAATTTTTGTGTTAAAAGTGTAGGTTCGAAAAAATAAAAAAATCTAATAAAATATTACATTTTTTATATGAGAAAAAAAATATTTAGAAAGACTGTTTCTACCCGAAGAACCACATGTAGCCCCTTAAGAAATAGGTTCAGACCCATACTCGTTCGCATTAAAGAATGGGCGATAGATACTTTGATAATCACAAAAAATATTTCTGTGGAGTGTTTTTTTTCTTCATATCATAGAAGAAGAAGAGCAAACCAAAGGTAAGTGCAAATGCTTCGACGATGAAATATATTGACTGTTCAAATCTCAAATCTTGCCAATACCGCCAAAGTAGGGTGAACCAAAAAACATGCTTTTGTAACTAAGAAACATGGGAACATTACATTTATAGCCTACAACTGATTGAAGATCGTTTTAAAGCTTTACGAAGTTATGGCTTGTGATTTTTATTTGCGATGACTGTATTAAGATATTTTTCTTATATAAAAGGACAAACATATTTTCACGAGTTCGACGAAATATCACTCCTGGTTCTGAGATGGATTTTTGGAACATGCTTTGAACCCTAGAACTAGAAAAATTTACTTGTACCCAGAGTCTGATGATAAAGCTTTCTAAACGGCCACGCTCTTCAACGTGTCCAAAGATTACGAAAATCAAATGTTTTGAGCGACAATCAACATTTCGACAATATAATTGACAACCTAACGGCAAGAGTAGTATGTACAACAAAAAATAACCAAAATATACAACAAATAATTTTAACACATCAAAGCATGTTAAAATTCCTGCAGGTCTCATTTGTATATTTATGAACGCAACTGAATCATAAACTTCATATGTATGTAAATATATTATCGCTGCGTGCATATGCTGGCACAGCAATATGTTGCCTATGAGTCTGAGCGTGTTGCTTTGCCTACAAACCATTTTTTTTTCATCCTTCTCAACAATTTTTATGCTTTTCACACGCCTGCGATTACTTGCTTCCTTTGTACGTTTGTTGCACTTTGCGTTATGTAACTAACAATGTTGTTGCTATACTTTTTGTTGTTGTAGCCACAGCGAGATTTCCCGCAATTAAAAGCATTTCTCTAACAATTACAACTCATAATGCGCTGCCGGTTCGAAAGTGCATTCGGCAGCCGCCAAACATGCCGCACTGACACTCAACCACTCTCACCGCGCCCCTCCAACAACCCGCAGCATACCCACCGATTAGCTCATCTGTTGCGATCAAAGGATTTCACAGTGGCGCGCGTGTTAATGCCGATCACCGAAATGCTGTGTGAAGTGTGCCGACATTTAGCGTCAACCAACCCCAAGGCCCCCGCCCCACCGACTGCACTTACATTGCTACTTAGTGTAAAATATGTATAAGCGGTAGACAGTGCGGGAGTTTGGCCCCAACGGACAGGCAGACTATGTGGCAGCAGGCAGGCCAGACTGCCTGACTACCCGCCGGACTGCCTACTGTGGCTGCATAGTGAGAAGGTTAGCGAGTATCATTAAATGCCCCTCGCGGCCTTGCCTTCTCTCCAATATTTTCACGCAAATCAGCTACACTTTCTTGCCACTTGGAGATTTTGTAAATTTTTACCAACTAAATACAAACGACGCTGCTTGCTACCGATCGACTGCGGTGCGTTTGAATTGCAAAAACAAAAATTGAAAATTATAAATTATGACCAATGCAGCAAATTGCGCGATTACTTACGCCAGCAATAACTGTCCAACTGTGCGGCATGCGGTGCACTTACTCATATCTCTCTATCTCTATGCCATTGGACGTGCGTAGCATCTCTGATCTGCAGTGATCTTCAACGATCTGCGCTAATTCTTAATGATCCGCGTTGATCCCAGTTGATCTTCGCTAAAGATTTCATTGATTTTTGCAACGTATTGACGCTAAGCACTCTCCACCTATGCTTGCGTTCGTGATCGTGGCAGTGATCGTTGCAAAATCTCGGCACTTAGCGCTTGTGGTGCGCCATGTTGCGGCATTTGATTAACGATTCGCGCGTTTCACTGTTGCCGTTGCCGCCATCAATTGATTTTCAACACTAACTTGTTAAATAAATTTCAATAAATTGATTTTCAAGCTCATTATTGCCAACTGTATAAACATTGTAACGATATTTTCGTATGCAATTACATTCTGCCTTCTCAATATCCTGTTTACATGTGATTTAGTGAATATTTTAGTGAATACAGTCTGCTCTCAATGAAATGCAAATATTCAGTGCATATTTTCCATATAAATTAGATTAGAATTTCCGCGTTCTTATGTAGAAAAAATAATCACAAGAGAGTTATTATAAAAACGAGTACGAGTACTTGCATCAATATCAATTGGCATCGACCGTGTACGCGGCATCAATTTGTATTGTTATAGGCTAAGAAGATTAATGCTTCCGAATAAATAAACCTTTATATATAAATACATAATGCTATCTATGGCATTTATGAAGCAACATAATAATTATTTATTCAATAAGTCTTCTCATTTTATGTGATTCCAAAATATGTTATTTATATGAAGATTTTTTTTTTAAATAAAATTTTCTCTTTTCTGCCAAATACCAATCACTATTTTTTAAACTATTTAAATTTATAAAAAATATGGCCTAAACACCGTAATTAGTAACTGAAATTTACTTGTACCCATTTCCAATTTCTAACCGTATTTTTTACGACTTTTTTTTCTTTTTACGTCAAGACTTTTTGATAGCGGACCGAAACCAGCTAGTGCAAGAACCGAATCCGCTCGACCTTCACAAGCGACATCGCTTCGCTCTATGGGCTCTTGAAAAGTTCCAAGAAGATCCGAGGTTTTCGAGCCACTTTGTTAAGCGATAGGGCCAATTTCTGGCTCATGGGTATGTAAGCAAGCAAAATTTAAACACTTTGGACGAAGACAACCTGAACCTTTGAACGGTTTAGTGTGGTTCGTGGGCCGGTGGAATCATCAAAGAAATTATAGCCGAAAAAGAACTTTATTTTTTTAAGTTTTTCCACTTCAATTCGGACGATGTGTGAGTGTATTCGATAGTTTCTTATTTTCATACATATGTATATTCAAAAATAGAAATTAAAAAACGAATTTGCTTAAAATTTGCAATGGAATCACGGCTATAGAATCCGTGAAATTGTGTTTTGTGGAGGCTACTTTATCACCAACACAAGTGTTTGAGTGGCCCAAAGCATTCAGTGAAGGTCGGGAAGCCATAGAAAAATTTTCCCTTTGTCAGTCATTCATTTATCCTGTTAATGACGATAACATCGAAAGAATTCCACAAAAGGAGCAGTACTTCAAAGAAAATTGGCATCAGAGAGACAGCAGAGGATCGGACCTCTCATTAATATCAATACATAGTATAAAAGAAAATCGATTTTTCTGTCTCTATGTCCCTTTGTATGCTTAAATCTTTAAAACTACGCAATGCATTTGATGCGATTTTATTTTAATAGATAGAGTAATTGAAGCAATGGAAGGTTTATATGTAAAGAAACACTCCGTATAGTCCACTTTCGGATGTAGTTTTCTAATGTTATGTCGTAAATAATTGAATAAAGTAGCGCGACGGACGGTGGGGCACTTGGAATTTAATAGATTCACGAATCGACGCCTTTATTATCGGATCCTTCCTAAAAAAGAATATAACAATTCGGCTAAATATATGGAATAGTACGAAACGAACTGCAACGTTCAAATAATACAAGGCTCAGAATCAGTCTATGAACATTATACCACGTGCATCCCAAAAGACATGATCATACGACTTGCAAGCTCCGTCCTTTTTCGTCTTTCCGCGTCGGGGTCGTAAGACCGTTCCAATGTAACATCGCCAGTATGTAAAATATTTCATTTTCATGACTCCAGTGTTGAAATGATGGAGCCCCGTATTTCACACACACGCGACGCAAAAATTCGGTTTTACCAGTCGGAGATTTAAAGAGCACCCATGCCTTTCAAAATGGCATTGAGCCTGAGCCTTTTCGAAATGCCAACTTCATTCAGAAAGGGCGGTTCACTGCCTAATCGACACCAAAATCTTGATTGTGAATGTGAGCTTCGTCGCCTCTGATGGTCGCAACTTAGCAAATCTCTTTTCAACGTTCACGGCCGGCTGGAGAGTCCAACTTGAACAATATTTTTCCCCCAAACAGAAAATGCTTTAAACAAATACTTTATGATCCATTGTTTGTAAAAACTAACACAAGTTGCTTCCACAAAAAACTCACGTTATATCTCATTAACGACATGGTTATAATCTAACTAATTGAAATCATACAGACTCCGGAGTAGTAGTATTATCTACCGATTCCCCAAAAAAAAAAAAATCCTCGTGGACGGGTCCTCTAGTTTAATATTCTAACATGACACCTATTTTTTGGGCACTTGGAAATTGTAATTAAATGCGTAAATGATATTTCAAAAAACTGAAAACGTTTACAGTTATTCAGTTTTATCAAAAACATATGCCTACGAGTGGTACAAAGCCTACAAAGACAGTCGAAAGCTCATTGAAGACATATCTCGTTCTGGACGACTGATGAAAATATTAAAAAAATTAAAAATGTGGTGCTTGAAAATCGTAAGGCAAGTGCTAAAGATATGGCAAGAAAACTCCACATCTCTCGCGGGTCCGTTCGAATGATTTTCGTGGATATTTTGGGTATGAATGACGTTCTTACTCGACTCGCCCCGACAAAGCTGAATTTTTCAAAAAGAGTACCGTAAACGAATCTCTTTGGATATACGTAATTGTGCGAATTTCGATTCCACATTCATGAAGAGCATTACTACAACTGTGGATGAGACATGGGTATATGAGTTTAAAATGCAAACAAGAGCCGAAACCAAAAAACGACGCCAAAGCCGCTCAAATATCAAGGTGATCCTAATTTTTTTTCGTTATTCGTAATTTGTTGCATCATGAATTTGTTCCGGAGAGACAGACGGTCAATAAGGAGTTCTATTTGGCCGTAATGAGACAATTGCGAGCGAACATCCGTGGAAAACGCCGGAATTGTAGAAGAAGAATTCTTGGGTTTTACTCGATGATGATGCACCATGGCATCGAGCAACGATTGTGACCAAATTTAGAGTCAAAAACGCAATAAATATCATCGTCAAAATACCGTAATTCACCAGATTTGCTACCATTTTCAGTCGATCGAAGAGATAAAACGAAATTTTGTGTAGGGGCTGAAGATCAACTCAAAAAGTGCTTATAAAAAGGGTTTCGAGGACTGGAAAAATCGTTGGTATAAGTGTATTATTATTGCTTAGTGGGGATTAAACAAAATATATATTGATGTATAATTAAATAATTTCTATTTTATTTACAATTACATACTTTTTTGTCACATATGAAAAAATCTATGAAGTTATCCAATAGAGGAACTAATGAAGTAAGGTTTAAACTTACTCCCTTATAACTAATCCGATACCTGGGATGTATCTTAAAAATCGTAAATTTCCCTTCTAGTAAATTTACTATTCAGCATAGATTGAAAAAGCTTTAATTTCTAAAAACAATATTATATTTCTCATGCCCTTCCATCTAAATGTCCAACTGCTAGTCAGTAGCGCCGCCACTCAAAACTTGTTCGTATTAGCTTTTTCAATACACTTCTAGCTTCGGATTTTTTTGTTTCGTTGCTCGTGTGAGAAACAGCAATTCATCTGCGGGTCATTTCATTCATAAAATAGAAGCACACGCAAAAATCTACGCGAAGGTATGTCGGAAATCAGCTGCTGGCGGCTTGAATGAATTCACACACTCGCACACACACTCACAAGCGACTCCGAACACGCATAAGCATACCAATACAGACATACATACACATATATGGATGTTCATTTAACAACCGCAACCGCCACCGCCGCCACTACCGTTGTCAAACACAAACACACACATTCACATATTGACGCTACAATTCTGACCACCTGTCGCCCGGCGTCCCACCCCAACAACACCCGCCGCCAAATGCCACCACAACCAACCAACGCGCACACACACATGCATGCGTTTGCATGTCATTGTGACTTTAGTGCGGATTTATTGGATGGATCGCGCGGTGTTTGCGGTGCTTGCGGTGCGTTGAGGCTGCGGCGTCGAGTGGATTTTCTATTTTACCACACATTAATTCATAGTTGTGGCGCTTTTTCTCAATGGAACTGGTTTTGCTGTAAGCCTGTCAGCGATTTGGTTGCTGGATGCTGGAAGCTTGCCACAATTGTTGTTATCGCGCTGCTTGCGGCCCGTTGTTGCGCTGCCCTGCTGATTGTTATTCATCCATCCATTGAGCTCACCTGATCCCATCGGACAGACGAACAGCCGGACAGCCGGACGGCCGGCAAGCTAGCCAAGCGACCAACCAGCTGCTCATCCGGTCTTCTGGTCAATGTGAAATGCTTGCGCACATATTTAACAACAATAACAACAACAACTACTATCTACAGCAACAACTCAACGAGCACAGTGAGGGAAAAACACACAAACATGTATGTTCGGCAGTCGCTGACCAGCAATTACAGTAACAATAACAAATAACAAATGTTGTTGCTGCTATCGCTGTTGTTGTTGTTGGCTAGATGCTGGTTGTTGCTTTGTAAAACAAACAAAGCTGGCCGAAACGAAATACTCAATGAATTTCATTGATCAACAGGCGAACTCGCAAATGTGTTGCGTACAAATGAGATCACAACAACAACAATAACAATACTATTCACCAGAATTACGCGTAATGCAATAATAAAAGGTAGAATTAATGAAAATAAAGTGGAGATTAAAATTTAAGAAATTCACTGAAATAAAATTAAATGTTGGTAAGAAGAAAAAGTGCAATAAAAAATAGAAATACAACAACTACGATATAATTAGTAATAAAATTAGTTCAAAAACACACAGACCACAACGCCATTCAAGAGTCGCTTGCATGAAGCCAAATCACAAGCGCTGCTTTTACTATGGCAATGACTGGTGGACCGAGGCATTCGATCGGCTACATACGTTATCTACGACTAGCATCTGCCATCTGCCGAGTCGCAATAGAGGAAAATAAGCGGAAGAAACGGCTGATCTGGTTGAGGTTGAGGCGCGCACCGAAATGGTCAGCGCTTTCCGCTGGCCGACAGACGCGGCAGACTGATGGCGTAAAAATGTGAGTGTGTACATAAGTATGTATTATATATTTATATATATGTATGCACGAAATAATGCACGTATGCATGCATATATGAGTAGAGTATGCTTGTATGTGTGCCTTTGGTTAAGCATACATTGCAAAAGCCGTCTAAATGCCATGTATATACACACATATACTAGAACTACATACTTATATACGTACATACAATAATATACAATAGAAGCTTAACACGTAAATGCATACTTATACTTGCGGCGCTGGCCCACCGCTCTACAACAACGTCAGCTAAATACGTAGCAATCAACCTATTTCAGCACATCCGCTCACCGGTCGATTGCGTATCACGCCAACAACAACAACAGCATCAACCGAAATGACTAATGAAAAACTAAATAACAACAACAATAGCAACGGTAATAGTAAGAGTACTTCAAGCAAATGCAGCGTTGCGCTGACTGTGTCAAAATGCACCAAGAGGAAGGATGTTGTCGCCTTTGAAGAGGCAAAATAGAGCATAAGTGAAGTAGGATTAGCGCAAAAGAACAGCAAAAGGTGGAAATCAAATTGGGGAAGGAAAAGTGTTAAAAGTAAAGCAAAACAACAAAGAAACGTTAACTTCGAATACATCAAAGCTATAATACCCTTTACAAATAAAAAAGATTTCCATGCAAGGACTTGATTAGTTTGTATGACAGCTATGAGCTAAAGCAGTCGGATCTGAACCATATTTTGGGAGCTTATAGCATTGCCATGGACAATGATCCAAGTCAAATTTTGAGAGAAGATATTATCAAATAAAAAGGTTTTATATACAAGGACTTGATTTGAACGATCAGTTTGTATGGCAGCTATAGGCCATAGTGGTCCGATCTTAACGATTTATTCGGAGATTGGTACCGTTGCTTTGAACAATAACTCATGTCAAATTTTGTAAGGATAGCTCGTCAAATTAAAAAGTTTTCCATATAAGGACTTGAGTTTGTGTGGTCAGTTTGTATGGCAGCTATATGTTATAATAGTCCAATCTGAACAATTTCTTCGAAGATTTTTCCGTTATCTTAGATAATCATTTGTGCTAAATTTCGTAAGGATACCTTGACAATTTAAAAAGGCTTCTATACAAAAGCTTGATTTTGATCAGTCAGTTTATATGACAGCTATATGGTATAGTGGTCCGATCTGTACAATTTGTTCTGAGATTGTAGTACCATCTTAGAAAGCACTATGCGTCAAATTTCTTCAAGATATCTTGCCTAATAAAAAAGTTTTGCATACAAGGACTTCATTTTGATCGGCCAGTCAGATGTTATGACCTGTTTAGGGTATAAAGAAATCGCAAAGCGCCACATGCAGATTTTTTTACTTGAAGCCTATATGTACATATATGTACAGATAAATATTTACGTATGTATACAGCGCATTCTCCCAAGCACAGCAAAGGCACAAGTTGTATGCCACGGAAGTTCCCAACATGCAAAACAGTTAATATGCCTAGGCACAAGTGAACAACGGTGATCGTTATCGCTGCACGCATAAATGTTTGTCTGTATGTTTGGAAAACTATTTCAGTTGCTAAGTTGTAGATCAGGATATATTTCCGGAATGACAAATGCATGGAAGTCTTTGATTTCTTTCTTTTTCGCCTTTTTTTACTCTGTCATTATCTTAGTTACTGTTTAATGGCTGCGCTACAGCTTTACTGACGCTGGGAACCAAGCCCACGTTTCTGCAGCAGTCGTCAGAAATGCTAAGATTAGCACAAGTCCATTTGTTGGCTTGCATTAAGGTTATGCTTATGAGTAGGTTGCCACATGTATGTTATACTAATTAATGGTCGCTATTTGCCGACCACCTTTGCAAAGTGAGATTAAAATAGCAACGAAGTAATGTGATTATTAATCATTAATGTAATATATGTGATTACTTGTAATTGGTGAAAGTTTATTTACGCCAAGGGCGACTATTTTCGCATTACGTCTTTTAAAATATAACTGGCTTTAGTTTAACGTCATCACGATACCGGAGAAAGTTGTACTAATTGATGGGGGTCATACTTGACAGCATAAGGGGTTATATCGTAATCACTTACAAGCGTTTATTTAATTTTTTTTTTTAAGCATAAATTTAATGATAGAAACAGATAGCAAATTTAATGTATACGAGTATTATTAATTGGCGAGTCATTTTGAAAAAAAAATTTTGGGTACACTTGATACCGTACAGAAAGGGCTCACAGACGAATCAGCATGAGATGGAATGCCTTAAGGATATATTCCGGAAAGGTATAAGTAACGACAATACGCCGACCAGACTTCGAACGCAACAAACTTCAGACATGCACAGGCCGCCATTCACAGTGGAGGCATTAACACCTTCACCGACTCCCACTTAATTAATGACGTACTTGGAGACAAACCACCACCCATTGCAGGCGAGGACCTGGAGTTGCCGCGAGAATCGAGAGTGACCCTTACCCAGCTTCGTTCTGTACGAGTATACTGTAGCAAGTTAAACCTCCAACTTATCCAGAATAGACCCTGACATATTAAGCAAATATCCAGCGTGTAACGAGTCCCCGCATGACACTAACCACTGCTTTGCATGCCCTGTTAACCCTACTCATCTGACACCATCACCATCGGACCATAGGGGGGTTCGACCAGCGAAACAGCGCATTTCCTGGGCCTACCGTTGGATGATATCCATGACAACTTATCTAATCCTTACCACCCCAACGGGTATTATGTACCTTTTACAACTAAAAAATAACAACAACGTTACCTGCAGAAAGTGCAAGGAAGTAGGCATAAGAGAGACGCTGAACCACCTTCTATATTTCTGATCAGTTTTATGTAGAACTCGTCTTAGATTTTTAGCAACTTTGCAGTTCAAGGGACTCGATGAAGTGTCAAAAGAACTTAGATATCAAGTCGTTCTTAAGCTCGTAAAAGTCGTTGACGTTCTGCATGATAAATTCTTCATCTCATATTTAACTGAACCTCCATCTGGCATTACTAAAGACCAGTAGGTCTCCGTATGCTGCGGCAGCTGGCCGATGTAACATAACCTAGCCTAACCTGATCCCGTAGCCGATCTCAAGGACAGCCTCTGAAAATAGGTATCTGACGATAAGTAAGATTTTTTTGCTTAAAATTAACTCAAATACAAATACCTCAAAAAGAGTATTATTTAAGTTATATAAGTACAGGTGATCGAAAGACTGGTGAAAATTTTGTTTTTTGATATAGTGGCTTCTCAAAATGTTCCAGTGAAAAAATGTACACTTCAAGTGGCTTAAAAAAATCGAAATTAAAATCTTGTTCCCTCGAAGCACCATAAACCCTTCTTCCAAAAGACGTTACGAAGAGGGTAAACTTTACAAACAATTTACAAAAGAGCTTAAAGTTACTCTCCGCAGTAAGGCGGAGTGGAGTGGATTCCACACTACTACTGAGAGGCAGCAATATCCAGTGGTACACTGATGGCTCGACAACTTCGAAACTATAGCAGGCAATGCGGGACCGCCTACCAAACTATCCATAATAATGACATGTTTTCCGAGCAACTTTCAAGCAGATGTTTTTTCTTTAAGTCAGTGTCTCAAAATCAATCTCCATCGCAACTAATGCAACCAGCGTATCACTATAGTCAGCAATAGTCAAAAGGCACTAAAAGCGATCTCAGCTTATGTGGTCAAATCGCTTTTGGGGATTAGTATATAGGAAGACATAGCCTCCTATTAGTTTGCAATCGTATACACCTGGTTGTCGGGGCAAATAGGGTTCGCCGACAATGAGCTCACGAACAAGCCCGCTCTGAGGCAGCGTGCTGGATGATGGGGCCTTAACCGCGCATTGCGATGGAACCCCACACCTTAAAGAAGTTCTCCGCACGGAAAAGAGAGTGGGAAGAGCACGAGACTGGCAGCAGATAGCAAGAATGCGCCACGGCACGCTAATACTGGTAGGGTACAATCTTACAAGGTTTAGGAATATCATCAACCTCCCCCGAGACAAATTCCGTCTTTTAGTCGCGCTCTATACATGGCACTACAGGCACAGGAAGCACTTGTCCAACATGGGCATAGTCTCTTGCGCAAAGCGCCGGTTTTACGATATGGAACAGGAAACTTCAGAACACCTGAAATTAGATTGACCATCAATTTGTTGAAGCTGTCTCAAGGTTGTAGATTCCATGTACGCGGACAAATCACATCAGTCGCGCCCAGCAAGCTCCTGGAATTGTTCAGAGTGCTGGACCTTTGTGACCATATTTGATATAGGAGAAGGCAAAATATATCATAGATCAGTGCAAAGCCCCAATTATTGCTATCTATCTATTCCCACGATCAATACCATAAAGGGGCCTACAAAAATAATGATGCTTTTAAAGAGACTTTTCAATTTTTGAAGAACAATAATATTTTGCACTTCGATATTTTCAAAACTTTTTAAAGAGATGGAAAAGTGGTGGAACTATTATATTTACATTTGCATACACAGAATGTGCAACCATCCGTAGTAAAATAAAAATATCTACACAGCATCCTCCGAATGCTTAATATAGTATTTTCATAACCTCTCGTAGAATATGCATACGTTGGAAAGAAAAACCAACAACACAAATAAAAAGCGTGAGAGTGCAACTAAAAAGGGGAGGTGTAGCGTGGTCAGTACCAACACAAGCGCATACGATCGCTTTCATTGTTTAAACACATACTAACACATACCACATATGTATGTGTGCGTATGTATGTAAAACAAAGCGAAAAAGGCGAAGAAAAAGCATATTTAATTTGAAGCAAACTAGCAATGATTAGGCACATCCGGTTTACTAACCGAAAAACTGTGCTCGTATGTGCCACAGCGTGAACGCGCGCACACACACATGCAGGCGCGCACACATACACGCTTAAACGTTGCTCACATGTAGATAAAGTTAATGACAATGATGCTGCCACTGTTGCTGCGGTGGCTGCTGTTGTCTTTACGGCTGTTGCTGCTAACGTTCTAGAGAGATTGCTGCTGCTGCTACTGCTGTAACCTTTGTTGTTGTTGTAGCGACTGTTTTTATAGCTGCAGTTGCTTATTTGTAATTGTTGTGGTTCTTCTATTGATGCTGCTGCTGGTTGCTGATGATAATGTTGGTGCTGATGTTGTTCTTGTTTTTATTGGTGCTGCTGGTATTGTTATTTTTGTTGTTGTTGATGGTGGCGTTATTGCTGGCGTTACTAAGCCCCTCTTTTGGTACATATTCATATGTATATTGTTGTTATTGTTATTGCTGCGTTAGCCGATAATGACGGTGTTTGTTTGAACTACTTGTCCCGAGACTTCTTTATTCCTCTCCGACTGTATATTGAATGCCTGCAGGCTGGCACTGGTCATTAATGACGTTGTTGTGGCTACCGAATTGCGCGCGTCACTTTGTTGTTGCAGCATACGAATGTGTAGACACAAAAGAATACAAACACGCAGCAGATTTTGCTCTGCCAGTTGAGAAGTGGCTGGGTTGGTCGGCCGCTGGACCATTTAGCTATTACCTGCCAGCCGAGCTTTAATCATCATCATTATCTTGCTCATCAATGTGGTGCGCCGCAAACGTTAGCTGTGCGTGTGCTTGTGTTGGTGGCAACAACAGTGGCAGCACAGTTACAAATAAGCAAAAACAGCTATGAAGACAGTAGCAGCATCAATACATATACACATAAATGTTGTAGTTGGCGATATGGTGAAATTCAAATTTCAAAAATACTAAATTAATTCTTTCGCGTAAATATATATTTTCCTACTTTTCATTAATACGCCAAAATTCCAATTAGGATGATCCATTTCGAGGCATATTAGCTAGGTCTCAGATGGTCCATCCATTGAGTTAAATTTCCGATGAGTCGTTCGAGCATTTCGACTGGTAACTGGTGAATGAAACGCGTGATGTTTTTTCCAAGGTCTGAATGGAAGCAGGATTGTCCGCATGGACTTTGGACTTTACACATCCCCACAGGAAAGAGGCTAACGCAAGACTTCGGACGCAACTAACTTCACATATGCACTGACCCTCATTCATAGTGGAGCCTTAAACACTTTCACCGACTCCCTCTCAGTGAATGGCGTACCTGTAGTCAAACCACTACCTACTGCAGACGACGAGCTCGAGTTGTCGCGAGAATCGAGAGTGACCTTTTCGCAGCTTCGTTGTAGATACTATAGCAGGATAAACTTCTACTTATCCAGAATAGACACCGGCATATGAAATATATGTCCGGCGTGCAAAAAGTCTCCGCATGAGTCTAACCACCTTTTTGTATGACCAGCTAACTCTACACATCTGATACCCCTCTTCCTATGGTCCGACCCCGACGAAACAGCACGTTTACTGGGCCTACCGTTGGATGATCTCGATGACAAGTTATCTGAGCTTTGTGTGGTAGATAACCCTCACAGCAACATCGAGTTGATGATTTGAAGATATTCAAGCATAATAAATCCAAGCTTTTGCACTGATAAGTGAAAATGGTGAAACACAGCTCCATAATTTCACTCCGAAGTCAGTCCAAACGACATTCAACTGAGTGGACTACACACAATAAACCCGCTCCAAAGCGGAGAAAAACGCAACAGTCGGTGGCGAGGTTATGTGTCGTCCGTATTTCAGAATGATTATAGAATAATTTTTACCGACAACCTTGAAAAAGAAAGAACCATCAACAGCGACTATTACAAAGCGTTTTTGGACCTCTCGAAGGACGAAATCACCGAAAAATGGCCGCATTTGAAGAAAAATAGAGTGCTGTTTCACCAAAACAATACACCGTGTCACAAGTCAGTGAAAACGTTGGCAAAAATCCACGAATTTAGCTTTGAATCGCTTCCGTATCTACCGTATTCTCCAGATCTGGGTCCCAGTGGCTACTTCCTGTACTTAGATCTTAAAAGCATGCGCACTGAGAATAAAAAGGCGATAGCCGAAACTGAGACCTATTTGGAAACAAAGCACGAATCGTACTACAAAAATGATATCGAAAAATTGGAGGATCGCTATTATCAGTGTATCATTCCTGGAAGAAACTACATGTATTGTATATTAAATAACTTTTCGATTGGTTGTAAGAAAGAAAGATGCAGTCTACGATTCGGCGAAATATGAAATCAAATATTTTCTTAAGCGGACGTATTCTTAAAATATATCAGATTATCAGTTGATTTTTCAAAAGTACTATGAATATAAATTAAACTTATAAGAGGGGAGTACACTTATGAACGAAACTTAGGAAGAATTTGATCAAAATTCGAGGAACATTTGGTGAGAAGGCAATCAAAACTTATTTTTAATGACATAACTTGAACCTGTATATATGAAACCAAAAATACCAGCTGTATACTGCCTCTTTAGGAGAAAGTCTATCGGAGCTCGGTCATAAAGGTATAGCCGGGAATGAACTGGCTGATGAGCTCGCCCCGCTCTGCAGCATGTACTAAGGACCTAAATCCTTCATCGCGGTGGGTTTTTATACCATAAAGGAGCTGCTTTGCAAAGGAGATGGAGTATTGGCAAAAGCTCCAAAGCATGCGCCATGCCAAGTTGCTAATAGGAGGTTATAAACTTAGCAGGTTCATATATGTAACCAAACTTCGTGGGGACAAACTCAGTCCAGTCCACTTGTCGTATTCCACACTGGCCACTGTAATATCAAGAAGCACTTATTTAACATGGGCCTAGCCTCTTGTGCACATTGCCGATTCTGTGACAGGGAGGTTGGAACTTCAGAACATCCACTAATTGACTACATAGCAGTCTGTAGATGCAGGATAAAGGCCCATGGATCCATATAACCAAATAAGAAACACATCGCCTCACTAGGCTTTCACTTTCCATCATAACTATTAACTGCCAGAGGGCAGTCTTGAAAATTTAGATTAGAGAACTGGGCTATTATAGTGTCAATCTTCACAAAAAGAATTGCATAAACAATTTTTAGATTTAATACCCGTAAAAAACAGACATTAATAATTGATAATTGACTACTTCCTTGCCATCGACGAGCTAAGCCTTACATCTCCTCATTATATATTTGATATATTAGTTTGTATGTAATTTGAAATACTTCATATACATGCTTATATATATAAACAACACATCTCGGTGGTCCACACCAAGATGTAATCGGTTCAACGGCCGCTTTATTATATTCATCATCATTCACCACTCCAACTGATGGTCAATGTGATCGCTAATTCGCATTTCTTCGCCGTCTATGCGCTCTTAAGCTCAGCTTCAATTGTTTTGCGCTTTTGCTTCAGCTTTTAATCAGCATAATTTCTCGCAATTACAACAAAGCTAAAACACAGCAACGTGCAACTTGATATGACAACACATCATAAGCAGCAAATTGATAGCCACATTGATAGCAGTTGGCATATGTATGAAGCGTGCGTGTGTGTGGTTGTGCAAGTGCATTTGCCAACTAATTTGTGAATTAAATGGCTGGGGTCAATTTCACTTGCAACCGCAGTTTTGCATGAAAGCACATCGATAAATTGCAATTTAATTGATTGTCATGAAGCCAACGCTGCAGAGGCATTTGCACACACTCACACACACATACATATAGTTAAACTTGCGCAGCACAAAAAATGGCAATGGCAACAACAAGTTGCTGGAGCGCGTTAAATTGGAGACAAACAGCAATAAATATGCCTAAATGCTTATAATTATGGCTAATTACGCTCATCGTTGCAAATTTTTATATGTATGTATGCATATCGGGTATAGTATCGATAACTACATTTGTACAAACAAATACATGTGTAATGTTTATTTGCATTTTTATAATATATGCAATCCGAATGGAATGGGTGGTCATGGTATTGTAAAAATTATTACTTCGGCAACAACAACCATAATGATAATACGAAATATTACAACAGTAAAGCGGCGGGAGTAAAATATTGAACGAAATAGAGAGAGTGAACGAACTCCATCACCAGCTAACTTGTAACAAAAAGTTTAAAAATTCCAATTTGAGTTCATCGGCGCACCAAATCTGAGCCAAGTCTATTTTTATAAATTTTTTGGAACAAACTTTTTTCAACAAATATCGTTTTTTGAGGTCTATATAGTCTCGAAGTACGATACATGGAACGAATATTTGTATATCGGGAACAAATAAAGTCACCTGAAGCAAAATTTGGCGAGTGGGTTAGCTGGGCGGTTTCTGTTTGTTGGTTATGGAAAATAATTCAAAAATAACATTTTTTGATAATCTCAATTAATTTTTAATGGAAATAACTCAGGTATTTTCTTTCAGATTCCAGATTGCTTTGAACTCGCTTCGGAATAAAAATATTTGGAGTCTATTCATAAGAAAGGTCGAGAGCCTCTACTATATTTCTACTGTGAACCCGACGAATTTCGTATTCAATTTCTTTCGCTTTCTTGATGTTATTGTCTTTAGCAGAATTAGGTGAAGGCAAATTATTAGGAAGCAAGAATTCCTGAATTATTTAGGTCACTCCAATTAACGTTTAAGCCACCAAAAACCTATATGAGATAGCATTGACCCTATTTTATCTCTTTTTTGCCAATACCACACACAGTTAAAAGGCCACAGACTGATAAATTGCTCCCAGAGTTTCATCGAGGTTTCTGACATACCATCACCAATAAATGGAGTAAAGTCAGCCGGATGTTCAAAAATCCTGATATTAGTTATACGTATATGTATACTAGGCTAAATTTGTCGCCCAATTTTATCGCTTTAGACACAAGCATGCACTGTTAGGAGTAAAACGCACTCACTCATTTTCGTTAAGGTAGTTCACATATTGGCCGATATATGCGGTATAAAGTCACTTAGAAGTTCAATAATCTGTATGTTAGGTATGTGAGGGTTAAAGGTAAAGTATTGACCCGATTTTTGACACACAGACATACTGTTATCAGGAAAGAATTTTCATGAACTTCAATTGTATATCTCACACATTGACCGGTATTTTTTGTCAAAAGTCAACTATAGGTACTAGAGTCTGCATATTCGGTATCTAGGGGCTTGATAAGTTGTGGATCGATTCAAACTATTGTCGATCATATTAATTTATTGATTTACCGTTATATGGGGAGTGTACGAAGTTAACTTTCGACTTCATCCATTTTTGCAGAGACGATAGGGGTGCTTAAGAGATTTATTCTGCGTGAATTTGGTTATTGAATCTTAATCAAGGTTGATGCTTTTCGCAAAAGGAAAGTACGAGGAAGCTATATCTGATAAAATTGCATAAATATGTACTTATATATCTTTATATTGTATATAAAAATTACGTGTACCACATTGTTTGTCCGCGATAGATTCCCAAACTACTGAATCGATTTTAATAAAATTTAGCACCCTTTGTCGAGTTCGAACTAACTTAGAAGTTAGGATAGTAAAAACAAATAAAAAATACAAATATTAAGCGGATCATTAACCAGACAATGAGAAAGCAGCCTTAAATTCGTTATTTTTTCCAATGAAATTTATTTGTATGAAATTTCTTTGTATTAAACCTCACGAACAGAAAAATTACTGACCTAAAAATTATGAATATCCTCTTGAGGATAATTATGAATAACCGTTTGAGAGACCACATCTTAATAGGTCGAATTTCAGTCAAAGTAATATCTAAGGATTATAGAAAATAAATTTCATTATCAGAACACAAAGAGTTTTCTCCTAGTAGTCGGCAATTAACAGGCGATGGCAAAGCGCTGAGCTCATAACAGCCCTATTCATAAAGTTCTATAGAGTAGAACCGCGACATCTTAAATTTATCTACATATATGGATTGTATTAAGGTACCCTTATGGTTTGAACAATTTTCAGATAATATACATACATACATACATATAATGTAGATATGTACAGTACTTTTATATAACTATGAACATACTTTAAGCATTTGTAGAAAACTTTCCGAACACATTCAATTGGCAGCTGATTAAAATACCTTTGCAATCACACCTGCGGAAATCCACGAGCTTACGCGCATAACCACCACAATTGAGCAACAAAAGAGAACAACAACAACCGCTAAGCAATGAGCACAAATATATCACGAATTTCTAATTTTAAGCCCCAACAATTAATGTGCAATGCAATGAAATACGCAGCGCGCAGCTGAGCCAATCACATGCCAGCCAGTGGGCCAACGCGCTTATGTGCCATAATTACCGTTTACACCTTTCAATTTTGCCACCACCAACAACAATTTGAGCGTAATCTGGCAATTGCATCTTCAGCTAGTGGCAACAATGACTACGCCGGCGCGGCGATTTTCTCCAAACAATTCACGGTTATAATTTCAGCTGCTTTGCTGCCGTTGCTGTTGTTGCAGTTACATTTAACAACATTTGATTGCCGGTTGCGGGCTTTTGATGAAAACGCTGGCAAGAGTTGGCGCGAGCGCGTTGCCATTGCAACATATCACTGCAATGGATTACCAATCGTTGGGGGTACTGCGCATTGCATGTTTATATGTACATATATTTGTGTGTATGTGTGTGTAAAAAGTTGCGTATATGCACTTATTTACATATGAACCACTTGCAACACATGGTGTTGGTGGTTGTGGTGGTGTAGTCATTAGAAAATGCACCTGCCGCTTGGACAACTTGCTTTTGCACACAAGAAATACGCTAAAAAATGTTGCAAGCAGCACTAACTAGCAACATATAAATATGTATGTAGGTATAGATGTATTTGTTGGCATTGCTAGTTAAGCGCTACTTAGGCGTACGCAGAAAGTTGGTGAGCGGCTTCGCGAGTGCAAGCCGGTGCGCGTCATTGCCACATTTGTAGCAAATGAAGCGTTGCATTATTTTAATGGCAGTCAAGCAACAAATGCTCTATGTCATTTAAATACATTCAAACACGCACACACTTACATATACATAAATATGTACATTTATAAGTTGGTATTATAAGTGAGCAGCAGCCTGCGACAGTCATGGTTTCATATTTATTTCAATACATTTTTATACCCTTAATGTATAACGTCCGTCCCGCAGCTTTTGAGTTATTTATCTAAAGTTTTGCATACGTGCTTTTTTCACCAAGAAGCTGCTCATTTCTTGGAACCCGCTTGGTGGACCACTATACCATGTCGCTGCTACAAACTGTGCGATCAAACTCAAGTCTTTGTATGCAAAGCTTTGTCAATTGACGAGATATCTTCATGAAATTTGACGTGAATTATTATCTAAGGCAACACTTTAATCTTCAAGGATATTGTTCCGAATTGGACCACTATAGCATATAGCTGCCATATAAATTCAACGATAAATCCCAAGTCTTTGTATGGAAATCTTTTTTATTAGACAAGATATCTTCATGAAATTTGGCGTAAATTTGTATCTAAAGCAACCCTATAATTTCAGAACATATTCTTCAGATCGCAGCACTATAGCATGTAGCTGTCATACAAATTGACCGCTCAAAATCAGTATAAAAATCTTTTTACGTCCCTTATGCAGTAAGAAATGCCCACGTGAAGGGTAACGGTGCAACCGAAGCTAACGTTTTTTCTTGTTTTCATCAAATTTTACTGTTGTTGTTGCTGTCATTGATATGAAGATCGCTGGCATACGTTATACCAACTTCTTTTATTGCCTTTTTCTACTTCTCCATCACATAGTAGGCCGCTTTTGCAATTTAACGCTTCATCTGCTAACATTTATTTATGTTGTTGTTGTTGCATTAGCTTCAATAAGTGCATCAGTAGTTCGTTCTGCGTTTTTCGTATGCAAAACAATCGAAAAAGACAAATTTTCGTTAAAAAAAATAAATTTTCAACACATTTTAACCCAACCTATGCTTACCCTGCTGAACAATGTGAGCCGTGCAACATGTTGCAAGTCATTGCGCCACTTTAGTTGTCGTTAAAAATGCATTGTTATTATTATTTTTTCGTTACAACATTGGTTATGCTTATTGTACCAGCAAATTCTGTTGAATTGTATTTCAAAAGCATTGACAAATTCTGAACTGGAAATTGGTGGCGGTTGTTTGCCTCACTTTTTTGACATATTCGAATACAAATTTTTCACTGCGTCACTGTTTTTAAAAGCAGCAACTCAAGTGAATTATTATTTTTCACATTGTTACCGTTACTAATGAGAGAGTAATCATTTAAAAATGCTTTTTAAAAAATTTCCAGTGAGAAAAAATACATGGTCAGACGAGGCACTCAAATATGCAACACAATAAATTGTCTCTAAATGCATGCTATAGAACATATGCTATATATTTTCCGGAGCTTTAAAGTATAAGCTCGAAAATGCAGTCTTTCAAAACCCTAGTTATGTATTGACTCGGTTATACTTTGAGGAAAAATATTAGAAACAACGAGCATGTAAACTTGCTGACCATTATTCTTGCGAAACTGCTGGCTTTTGAGTGTCAATAAGGCAATATGGACACTTACATAGTTCTGTCGAAGAGCCTTAGCTCGTACATCACAGCTGAAGTAAGCTTAAATCTTAGTACACCTGTTACGGACTCTGATGTATGTTATATACTACAAAATAAAAATAAAAACTTATATATTTATACATCTCAATAAAGCCCTAATATTGTCATCTCGATTATAGAGATATTGCTACACACTTTGGGGAGTCGTTTTATATGGTTAAGGAAATGGGTCATGAGTATGGAGAATACTTATATATGGAAGCAAGAGTATACTCAAGAGAATTTCAGCCATAAATATACATATGTATGGATCACGTTATTTTCAACACTGAAGGTATTAGTGATGATCATAACGGCATAAAGTGAAAATATTAGCAACTAACTACCGGGTTTTATGAAACGAATACCAAGAATCTGTTTCACAAAGGTCCGTTTATTATAATTAAGTTAACGCTCCTGTCTGGTGGCGACCCACGCCCGCATAATGGGGTTGACAGATCAAGAAGACTGCAGGAAAAAAATATCTAAAGCAAAGCACCAGGGAAACAATGGAGCATCCCTTGTGCACTTGTCCGCATTGATCAGACTACGCTGTAAGCATCTGTGGTCCCCACGGTATGATACACTAGAGTAGGTATCGACAGTGAGACCACATAGTCTGTTAAAATTCGCGTTAAGCACAGACATACTAAAAGACGACTACTCCTCATGAACTGAACTCCATCTGGTATCGCAAAGGATCAAATGTGGTCTATGCGTAGCTCATTGGCCTACCAGATTAACCTAACCTAACGTTCCGATCGCCAAGACTAGTCGAAATAAACGTTAGAGAAATGCTGTCATTACCAAATTTCGAGAGGTCAATAATAGAACAAGATAACGTTTCATTTTAAGCTTTTTAAAGTATGTAAAGCTCTTTTAGGGCAAAGATGCTGAGGAAACGATTCAAAACTCTAATTTTTCAGTTTCAAAACTGGAATCGTTTTAAATTGTTATCTTTTACAACTGTTGATTGCTATGTAAAAAAGTGCTCGACATAATCACGTGCGAAATCTTTACATTTTAGCGAATTATTACTGCCGGCTGGTCTATATTCTAGCACTAATTTAGTCTTGATTCATTGATTTAGTCTAAACGAGCATAAACAAATAACCGAAAATCGTGTGAATTTATGTGATCACTTCTGTCAACACACACACACACACCTACGCAAACGATAAAATATATACAATTGTAAGCAACAGCACTGTGCTTAACAAAAATACACACATTAGGTGAGACTCCGAACTCGCTGTATACATTTCTAAGTAGTTCGGAACTAGTACAATTGAGGCGAGTGTTTACTAGTTCTTGGTAGCTTAAAATTAGTGAGTCACATATTAATTGTAGATGAATTAGCATTTATTTTATACATGAAAATAATAATTGCGGATTAGTAAGGGCGGATCAGATTAGGTAAGGTATAATGACTGAACTTCAAGATGGGGATCGCACTTGGACTACAAAAATCAGCTTTTGAGCAGCCCTAAAATAGAACACCTGCAATCAGATCTGATATGTCAACGAACCGCCTTAGAGACAGTTCAGACATACTTAAGTCTTTTTTCTATTCCCACCAGCTCAGCGAAATCTCTGATAGTGTGAGCTGATGAGTGTTTAAACCTTGATATTGCAAAAGCGGTAGAGTCTGGAAGAAAGTGTTGAGATGTTTCTATTCACTCACACACTCTGAAAATAAATCATGAATAATCTCATTAATCTGCGCTCGAGTTTTGCCAGCTTAAAAACGTATTTTCGAAAACGGTTTGCGAAAAACTGGTTCAAACTGTCAAAAAAGTGTGAGTAACGGTCCAATTCCCGAGTGAGGAGTTTCGAACTGGTTTAATACTAGCAAAAATCTAAGCAGTGGAGGTCAGTCATATATAATCAGCAAGGCCAAAATAGCTACTTGCTTTCAAGGAAAGATGGCAGCTAACTAGTTATAGTCCCAAATACACCAGAATAAAACCAGTTAGTTTCTTATAGGATAGCTATAGCTACTTGGTCGCTTACGTATGCACATATCCGCTATTTTTATCATCTGCCAATGTTATGCACTTGAAAGATCTGGTAAGCAGCCGCAACGCTACAAGTTGCATATACAAACACACATACATATGTATGTATATGCATAAATGTATGTGGTGACGGCAAATAAAATGCAACAAGTACTGGAAAAACATAGACAAATAAGCAAACAGTCGCACATGAAAAGCCGAAAATGCCACAAAAACAGCAACAACAACACATTTAAGGTGTATGTGTGTGTGTATAATATTAAAATTGTGGCAACAACAGCGAGAACATCAATTAATTGCCCGATATGTTTTTGTTTGTGCCAGGTTGGCTGCCGTGAAAATATCATGTGGCGCTTTTGTGTCTATGCCGCCAAAGGCCACATAAATGCAACAACACAAACAAACGCAGCGTTTTTGTTGTTGTTTTGATTTTTGTTTCTCAAATGTAACACAACCGAAATAACAAATAATAATCAAGCAACTTAAATCGCACGCCTGCAACAGTAAGTAGCTTAAGTGCTTACAGCCAAGTGGCAAGTGGCGAGTGGCGAGTTGGCTGGCTGGCGCTTGTTGCTTGCCGCGACGCTAATACAAATAAGCCACTTGGCGCTACCAAACGCTGTTGTATCTGCTACGGTATGCTTGTGATGCGCGGGTTGTGCGGCGTGTGGAGCAATGGAAGCGCCACTTGCGCAGCGGGATGCGTTGAAAAAGCGCTTTGTTGCAGCTGCCACAAGCTAGTCATGGTTAGTCAGCGCTACAAATAGCTGCCGACGCGCTGGTGTGCCGTCAACTCAACACCTTTTTTTTATGTACATACATACATACATATGGCGAAGTTTGTATTTATGTATTTTTGTATGCATGTATGTACGTAAGTGCCTTAAGCTCTCTACTATTTGTCTAATCATCTTCGTAAGCGCTTATAATTCTTCTGTTAGACAATTTATTCAACATTTTTATTACATTTTCCAATTCGCCTTTTGCCGATTGACTTGTCGCCGTGTATTTTGGCAGATTTTAAATCTTCCCGAAAACTGCTGTTTACACGATATCATTGCGTATGCATGTAGGTATGTGTATATGTGTGTAAATATACAACTACTTATATAGAAGACATTATTTTGAGGTTTAGGTGCGTAGATTACAAATGCGGTGATGCTGACCATAACACCTGCAGCAAGCTAACGGTGAATTTTATACACACTAGACACTGCTGAACGCCACATTTCACACACACAAACATACATAAATAAACATATGCATATCTACATATGTAAATATGTATGTACATACATACGCACAGCAAAATCGATTAGCCAGATTTATAGCAATTTCATGAGCAAATTGGGAAAAATTCAAAAAAAATTTAAATAAAATTCTAAACAAATACTTTATTGCAGTAGCTGGCCATAGAGATTTGCGCTCAATGAGCAGCGAGTGTCGAATGTTTAATTAAATTTGTTGGAAAATATATTGCCGTAATTAAGCGATCGCCATAAAGTTGTACAGAAGACAGCCTAGCCCAATTAGTTGGTCAAAATACAACGTTTTCGAATCAGAAAAAAAAAATTAAATACTTCAAGCATTTGCCACAAAAACTGCATAAAATGCATATAAAAAATTCAACTTCTCTAAAGTTAACATAAAAATGTACCAAAAATGAGAATACAATTTTTTAAATTTAAATTTAATTTTTTTTTTTAAGTAAAAAAATGCCCAAAAATCAGAATAACATTTTTCAACTCATACCAATACACACTTTCACATAGGCAGCTTTCTTCAGCCAACATAACATGCTCTAGGCTGTTAATTTGTTTATTTTTCCACCGTTTTGGTTCAAATTTTTTTGGCAGCCTCATAAATTTGTTTGTCACTCGCTGTTTCCAAACAAAAAATTCACAATCACAATCCTTTTACTCAAGTGTGCGTGCACGTGTCTACATTATAATCTATATATTTGTATATATGAGCGTGCATATGGACTAGTGTATGTGTGTCCGTCGGTTTGACGTGTTGACTATCGCTTTCAAGTCAACATAAATAAATATATTCTTATAAAATATACATATCTACTAGGTATGTGTGTATGTAGGCAGGTGTGTACTATTTGTACCGTTAGAAAATGTTGACAGCACTTGAAATTTACACTTTATATTTATACAGTTATGGCTGCATTTGCTTTCAATAGGTACCTAAAATAGTCGAAATAGTCAAGTATGTATTTATATGCATATGTATGTGTGTATATATATTCATATCTATATACAAATACATACATACATGTCTGGCAGCAGTTAATGTATTAATTAGTGAGTTAAGGCATGTCTGCTTGGCTAATATCAATTGAAATGAGATGAGGATATTTAAATTTTGGTATATGATTCCTAGAACCCAAAATTACTATTGGTTTCGATATCCGTGCTACGTCTTAGAGCAAAACTTCGCAGTGATTGATCGGTATATGGAAAGAAAGAAACTCAGCAAACTAAACCAGATCAGTTTTTCGACTATTTAATGACTTGGCGGAAACTAGAAATATACAAGATGCCATTGACAGCGATGCATAAAGCAAAAGCTCAGAGTAAAAGTATTTTCTGAGTTCAAAAAATGAGGTTACGTGAAATTATTATCACAGATATAGTGAAAATCGAACATCTTATGCTCGAATCATTGAACAATAACAACCATTATCACCAATACTAGCTCAGCAAGCGTTGGTCAACACCAAAAGCTGTGCAGTGGCAAGGTCCTTCTGAATCTGGTCCAGAGTGAATCGTAAGAGGTATAGGGAACTCTTCGCTCTCAGCTAGATCCAGCTTATAATGGTTGTAGGAGTTCTAACTGGGCGCTGTCCGATCGAGATTCATGCAAGTGGATTGAACATCTTAACGTATGTCAGAAGAAGAGATCGAATAATCTCAATACCTTCTCCTTGAATGTACCGTTTTTAGCAGATCAAAGCAATAACAACTTCGATCTTATATTTTAGACATTCAGGGGAAATAGCATCAGTAGATTAAATATGGTTTCAAAAAACTGCACATAACAGTCTAATTATGAACCCCGTCTTGTTGAGGGATCAGCCATCTAACCTAACCTACCTACCTGCCTACCTAAAAAATAAAAAAATATTATCAAAAGATCATATGACTAATTTCTATAATATTACGAACTAAACACTAAATCCTATCCATTTTACCAATGTTTTTCGTCAACGGTCAGTTGATCATTCAAGCAAGTAATAAGCTTATATCAAAAGCTCCGTCAGGAACGGGAAGGACCTTTTCGAGCCGTTTGATACCAAACGAGGGTTCAGACAAGGCGACTCCCTATCGTGCGACTTCTTCAATCTGCTGCTGGAGAAAATAATTCGAGCTTCAGAACTAAATAGAAGCAAATGGGTCTGGTATTGAACGAGGGCAAAACAAAATATGCCCCGTCATAAAACAAGGAGTCGTCGCACTCGCGACATGGCTCCCACGTCACTGTTGACAGTCATAACTTCGAAGATGTAGACATTTTTTTTTGGAAACTGAAGCCGTTCAATCTTTCCAAGCGACATCGCTTCGCATTATGAGTTCTTGAAAAGTTCCAAGAAGATTCGACATTTTCGAGCCAAATTTTGTTCAGCCATGAGGCCCATTTCTGGTTCAATGGGTTTATGGACCGGTGGAACCATTGGTCAATATTTCTTCAAAAATGATGCTAGTGAAAACGTAATCGTCAATGGCGACCATGATAACCGACTATTGGATGCCTCGAAGTAGTCATCAAAAATTGTACTCAAGGGATGGACCATCTGAGACGTAGCCACGGTCAACATTTAAAAAAGATAATCTTCCAAAAAAAAAAAAGAAAAAATGCCCAAGAATGTTTCTGGGAATGATAATAAACATTCTCCATTAAATTGGAAGTTTCTGCGTTTTTTCTTTAAAAATGTAGGGAATCTCTTAATGGATTACCCTTTTGGACAATTAATATTATACGTGACAGCATTTCATTTTTTATTTCACTAGAAAATCCTCTCTCTAATTCTTTATATTTAATTTGGCAAAAAGTTCACTCAATCCGAAGAGCAAAAAGCTTTCATTACCGAATGCGTTAGCATCCAAGCTTTCAGGGATAGAAACCTTTCCCATAGAAGCTTAAAACTGTATATAGGTCGCAGTGATTTCAACCAGTTTCACATCTGCCGAGTTCTATAATCTAAAAGAAACCTCTATAAAATTATTTAAAAAAAAAACGTTTAAAAGATATTTTCTTCTAATAAAATATTAAACGCATTATATTTATATATGAAGTAATAACAACGGCGACTAAAAGCAGAAAACTGTAAAAACTTAAAATAAAATTGAAATATCCACTTAAAACAAATTGCCGAACTAATAATAATTAGCCGAGGAAAATGTTGGAAAAACGAAAAACGAAGCAGACAACTCATGTACATATGTATGTGTATGTATAAACAAGTAATAATAGCAAAAAATATTAAACCCGAAATGAGTCAACTGCTTTGTAAAAATAGTTTAGCATATTATTATTATGTTAAAAAGCATTACCCCCTCCACTCCACTCCGCTCCTGCTTGCGTTTGAATTGATACACACCGTTTGGGCGCACAACTTGTTTTGCGCTGTGTTGTTGTTGTTTCGATTATTGATTATGGCTTCTGTGCCGGTCAAACGCAGTCAACGACTATCGTCCCGGCGTCGTCGGGTGCTGCCGCGCCGAAGTGGGCAAAAGGCTGGCATGAGTGAGCCATGGGGCGATGGTGCGGTGGCCGTTAATGGCAGTATCGGATTGCCAGTTGCGCGCAGGCTTATTTACGCGCGACGTACTTGCAACGCACACGCATACAATAAGTGTTTGTCTATGCATGTATGTTTGTATGTGTGTGTGTGCGCTGCTATCTAGGCATAAACTTTTAATATTATTGAAAAAGAGCAGGTGAAACTTTGCGCCAACCACCGCTGACTGACCAAACTGGACCACTTTTTCCTATCGCACCAATACACTTACATATATATGGATGTGTGTGTGCGTTCCTACACATTACTCAAGCATTTGCCGACGAGATTGTGCGCTGTTGTTTTGAATTTCACAACGAATCTATCGTCGTATCATCGCACTCTAATGGCCAAAGTGCGACACGGAGTTGCCACACTTAGCCTTTTTGCCATTTGCCATTTCTATCAACACACATACACAATTATATTGTTTTTCATATACATACATACATACATATGTATGTAATGCCAATAAATCCGTTGCATGCTAATTCCACATGTTGCATGTTGTTTGCTGTTCGCTGCAATTGCCACAAAATGCTGTGCCACTGTTCGTTGCACGCTCTTTTGTGAGGCGTAGTGAATTGTGCAGCAACAATTGACGCAGTCAAATGGTTTCATCTCGATTTGAAGAGACAAACGTCGTCCGTGCAACGTTACTACAGTGGTGGCAGCAACATCAGCGGCTGCAACAGCAAAAACAACATTCATTGTGTGCAAAAATTGTAGCGGTGGTGTTGTGAACGTTATTAATAACATTGTCGATGATGTTGGCGAGCGCACTGCAGTGCTTCACAGTTGCTCTGGCTTGTGTTGCACACGTACGCCAACCTGCCCCAACTGCGCTGCTGACAAACTGCACACATTTCATACGTATTGCCGATTGTAGAGGAGTCAAGTTTGATTTAGGTGTAAGACATATTTATACGATATCAATATGTAAGTGTGTGTTTGTGCAGACAGTGGTGGCTAAAGTTAAGAGAATAACCTCAAATTAAATATTGAGCGAAATCGGTAAGCAGAAGAACCCTGTTGTTTGAATTCTATAAATAGACGTTTCTTAATGACGATTTCATTGTGTTTCCAAATCAAAGGATCTTAAAAACGTGTTTAAAAGCTTCGGAACACCTTTCACCAGTTATTGAAATACAACAACAACATAGAACAACATAGAGCAAGTAAGGAAGATCTCGGCTGTAACCGAACATTTCATACTTTTCCTAATTGTCAACCGGAAATTGAACATTTCACACAAATACTGCAACTTGCCAGGACCCAAGGCATGGAAATATCTAAATTTTCTTCATAATTCTCTCTTCAACTTTGGAAAACTTTAAATTATAACCATTATATCTTCATAGAACTTCGGAGTCGACAACCGACCTCTGATTTTTTGGGTATGTAACTATATCCGTCCGGTTTGGCAACTTCATTATTATTTCATTCTTACAAAATTCCCAACATTCGTCTTTTGAAACAACAATAACTATTTTTCGCTGAAATATGTCGAATGTTGTAACTGAAAAATTATTTTTGCGTGGATCATTCATTACTATATCATGAAGAAAACCTCGGCCGATAGACTTCCAATTCTTGGCGAAGTTTATGCTGAATATGTTCTAGCTAAGCAAATGGGCCAAAAATGGTTTGAACTATTTAAAAGTGGTGATTTTGGCTTGGAAGAGTAAGAACGTCCTTGGCAGCCCAAAAAGTTTGAATATGAGGAACTGGAAACTTTAAACGATGAAAATTGTTGCCAAATACAATAAGAACGAGCGGAATCTTTGGAAGTCATTCAAGCAACCATTTCAAAACGTTTAAGGGCAGCCGTATATACAGTACATTCAAACGGTGCCAAATGAACTACAAGGTCCAAAGTAAACAGGACTTAAAAAAAAAACAGAGCAAATGGTTTTTTTCGACAAATTCAATTTATTCAATTCAAAATTGTCTCCTTTTGCTTCAATACAGCTTTTTGCTCAGTCCAAAAGCATGTCGAACGAGTGTTTTTGCTCATTGGCTGGTATGGTCACCAGTATGCCGGTGCAAGCCTTTTGAATGGCCTCTACGTCTGCATAACGATTTTCTTTCATGGGCAAATACATTTTTCCGAAAAGGAAGAAGTCGCACGGTGCCATATCAGATGAATACCGGGAGTGGTTAACGGGTAAAATGTGATTTTTGGTCAAATAATCGGTCACAATGATGTCCTTCGAATGTTGGATTCTGAGCATTTTTTGGTCGTCAGTCAATTTGTTCGGATCAAACCTTTCGTAAACCCAAATGTTCGGTCAAAATGCGATAAATCGATGTTTTGGAGATGTTCAATTCCATTTCCATGAATTTCAATAATGATTTCGGCTGATTTTTGATGAATTCACGCACAGTTTCGATGGAATTTCCGGTGATCACGGATTTTGATTGGCCCACATGTTGATCGTCATTTATGTCCTCATCGAAATATCATGAAATTCTCACTGGACCTAAACACAAACATTTATACTTATATGAAACCTTACCAACCACCTAAAACAACGTTAAAGCCGAATAAACATTACGTCAAGGTGTCTGTATTTGGTGGAATCAATTTGCGACTCGACTTGAAGCAATAATAATTCAACATCACAACGCTCGGTCTCAGCTCAAAACCGGTACAAACTACATGTTCTTTTTTTAATTAAATTTAAAAAAAAAAAAAAAACACAGCAAAAGCTACGATATATTATAATTCAGACATTTCTTTGTATACATAACTATTTTTGCGTTGATTGTCTCAAAGTTAGCAAATAATGTCTTCTATAAAGCTGAGTTAATTTTCAAAATATTTCAAGAAACTGAAATGTATATGAAAATATATTAATTTTATGATAGGGGTTCCGAAAATTTATATACTGAGCATTTTTGAAATTCTTTTCATATATCACTATACACATATGTATATTGAATAATTCCCGCTTTTCTAGCTGACCAACTCTGCTGTAATCAAATGTTTGCCCGCCACTGTACACACTTTATAGCCATTGAGGGTGATGCCGAGCGACATACAAGCGAACCGTAACACAACATTTCGTACTGTGGTATTAGTTATTATTATTATTGTTGCAATTGGTAGCATGCAATTGTAAAATAGAAATGTTGGTCAAGTGGCAATCCACGCGCCGCGATCGTCAGGCTTAGGCAGCAACACATGCACACACACACTCACACATTTGTAACAGAAATGTGCAAAAGGCGAAATAGTAAAAATAGAAAATAAAATAAAATCGCGATTTACAATTTGCTTTGAAAAGTGCCACTACAATAATGCCAGCAGCAACAATTGCATATCGGGTGCAAGGCAAAAATAGGGTGAGCAGCAATTGTTGCGCTGACGGCTAGCGAACAGAGACATACTACGTCTGTACTATATAGAATTGTATCAATGTGTGTTGCTGTGTATGTATGTGTGTGGGGAGGTGCACACGTTTGCAGTCATGTGCCACGGCAAACGCATTAATCACACCAGGTGCTATTCCAGCGGCCGCGTCAGTACCAATTGCTCCTATTTCTTCAAGCACACTAACAACAACAGCATATATGTATATAGAGCAACAGTCTGCATGCATGTAATCTCCACTTATTGCCCCGTGGTAAAGTGACGGCGCACGCCCGTTTCAATGTAACCTAAGCAGCGCTCGACGGGCACAAAAAAAAAATCCAAAGGCGCAATCAAAGAAATACTTCATGCCACATTTTGTTCATAGTGGTGGCTTCTTAAGCCCAGCTTAAGACAAAAGTGTCTGCGTCCGAGTTCCCTGCTTGCTGCTCTGGCGCATCGTTAAAGAAAAGCTTCTGATTGTTGCAATAAAATGTCCGGATTACTTTTACTTGAAGAGTGCGCAAAAGTGAGGTTAGGTGCTCAAGTAGTATTTAGCATTTGATAGCTGACGTTGGTTGTTGTTGGTCGTATTGGTTGGACTTTCAGACATGAAAATGTTGTTTATAGTAATTCAAAAAATATAATAATAATTGAAAATTGGATCGAAACAGCTAAGACACAATTTATTCGACTGGCCTAAAGTTCAAAGCTTTCGTTGACCTACTCTCGATACTTAGTCAATTGTATGTATACACTTCCAAGATTAATATACCTAAAGCATATAGTATAGCGCCAGGATATATCGTCGGGATTACCACTTTTCAGTTTCTACTCTCTTTCAATGAGTGCCTTATGATTTATTGAGAAAAGTCTCTGAATTTTTGACTTATATCAGTAATGGTAATACTAAATGTACTGATATTGGTTTTTTTGATATAAACATTTTGAGTTGAGGTTGATACTGATGTAGATTTTTGTAGATAAAAGTTAAAATAATGGAAGTAATGGTATTGGTAATTCTTATGAAAGTAATCTTGGCAAATATTGATATTACATTTTTTTTTAACAAATCGTGGCAGGTTATGTATTTATGTTTATGTAATTGAAAGTAATGGTATTGGAAATGCTTATGAAAGTAATTTTTATTAAATGTTGCTTTTTATATTTTTATACAATTTTTTTATAAAACAAAGTATTGGTAATGGCATTTACATTAGTACAATACTTTACTAATATTTACTAACCTTAAATATTGGTAATGGTAATGGATAAAGTAAATATACTGACAATGACAACACATTGGTATTGGTAGCCTCAGTAGTAATGGTAATGAGTTTAATTTTCATATTGAAAACGCTATTGGTAGTAATAATGACGACTACATCAGAATTAATTAGAAATATTTTTTGAATATTGACTTGTATTGAATATAAGTAATGGTAGTGATTAAAGTAATAGTAATGATGATAGTTATTACTAGTAGTTATAGTAATGTTTGCAGTAATGATTATAGTAATGGTAATAATTGTAGTAATGGTAGTGGTTAAAGTGATAGTAATGGTAATGGTTAAAGTGATAGTAATGATCATGATTACAGTAATGGTAGTGGTTATAGTAATGGTAATGATTACAGTAATGGTAATGATTAAAGTGATAGTAGTGGTAATGGTTACAGTGATAGTAATGATCATGATTACAGTAATGGTAATGATTACAGTAATGGTAGTGGTTATAGTAATGGTAATGATTAGAGTAATGGTAATGGTTATAGTAATGGTTAAGCAATTGTAATGTCAATGTAATTGACATATTTATTGATGCTTATATTTGTATTGGTAATGGCATTATTAAAGATACTGGAATGTTTTTTAAATTGTTTGTTACAATATATCGTAACTACAGGTGTTGAACATTACTACTGTTAATGGTTATACTAATGACAATAACATTAACACTGATATAGCCGCCAATTTTAGCAGTGGTTCTGATATTGGTTATGTTAATGGCACTATTAGGGGTATTGGTACTACTTTTGGTAATTAGACATTTTAGTAAAATTTATTATAGATTTTAAAGATTTTGACAATTGTTTTAATATCATACTTGAAAATGCCAATACTTTAGCTACATTTTTTACCTAAAACTACTCCCATACTTTTTCAATTTTCAGCATTTTTAAGTACTTATGCATATAATTAGTGCTCCCTGAAAGTTACTTTTCATACTTTTTCTAAACTTTTACTAGCTACTCCAGACAATCTCAGGCAACATCATAAGTACGGCATCATTAGTGATTGGCGACTAATGTTGGCTGATAAAACAGCATTTGCAACCTACTCACACACACACACACAAATATATGTATATAAGCAATTTGAAAAGTCCTTCTACATACGTGTAGCACCTGTTGCGGGTAACCGTTAAAAAATGTACTAAGCTCCAATAATACACATATTTACGTACATAGCTACTCATAAGCATGTGTGTGTGTGCCAGTTAGTGTACACTTACGCCCATAAAATCTTATAAAGACATTATAAGTGAAAACTCACACACAAGCTAACACGCTACAACACAGGTATGTATGTATGTATATGTGTATGCGTCAATTCTTAAAGCTGATTTGCTGTTGTTCAATCTTTTTTGCTTTCATTTCATGCCCGTCGCTAGTTGTCGTCATTGCTAAGCTCGCTGTGCCATTAAATTTTCACATTTCCTTATGATTTTTAGAGCAATTTTTGCTCGCTTTTTATGCGCGAATAAATACACTTATACATACAAGTATATGTATGTATATATGTATATTGTTGTACATGTGTTATTGCATTGCCTCCTGGTCGAACTTCACGCGATCGCCTGCTTTGCTCGGCGGCACTAAGCTACAGCTGCTGCCACAAGCTCCAGCTGTTCTTCTCAAATCTGATCATTCGAAGTGATTTTTATGACTCTCAGCTAACTGGCGGCAAGTGGTCGCTAAAGTCGTTCACTTTTATGCCTCCACCACTCTACAGCATACATTCATACATATGTATATTTGGGCAAATGTGTGCAAATTTGCATGTGTGTATTTGTGGCAAGTGCCGTTGCTGCCATGCAACAACTTCAATCAAACAATTACATTGCGGTTACAAGAGGAATTGTAATGTAGTGCATATGAAAATAGGATTATTTACGGTAGTGGAATGACAACGAAGCTGGAAAAATAGGGAATTAGTGCAAACGAGTGTTTACTTATAAATGTACATATGTATATGTATATGAGACTTTATATACACAGAACTTGAGATTCCGAATTGGAGTATTCCACGTTCAATTTTAATTGAGCTGTCGCGGACATGAAGATATCTTGTGTCATATTATATTGCCGAGTAAAGATCTCTACAGATCTATCAATCTAGAGAACACATGCTAACCATTTGGCTTGGTGTCTCTTATATTGAACGTAAATGAGCTGAAGGCTAGTATAACAGATGCCCTGAATGCACTGAAGTGAGATCTACTGCTACCGTATGAGCCCCTCGACTTGAAAGACACTGCAATAGTCAGAAAGTCTGAAGCTGGAGTTGATAGAGCGCCTCCACCAACTTTCCTCTCAAGCTTTGACCCCTCCATAAAGAGGCTTACTGCTTCTCTCCTCCAATGGCTTCTTCCCACCACAACTCCCTCGTATGTATATGGGCAGAAAAGGACAGTCAGAGTTCGGTTTGGCGAGTCCATGATCCAAGTGATCCGTTATGAAGTCATAGTGTGTGTCGATATCCGAAGGTTCAGATACGAGTACTTTTAAGAACCCTGATTCTCTGACTCTGATAGGAACCTTCGAAGGTAGTCTTCCGCGGTAAACTGCTTCAGAAGATATTTTTATTGGAAGTGAACGTAACGACTTTCATGTTGAAGTTAAGCATATTGATAACGGTTTAACTCCTCGGTGCGTGGCAGTAAGTGGGCATCATATAGGAAAAAACTTATCTAACAGTGATCGCTCTTAGGCAATAAAGTATACATTCGACTCGGCTCCCTCCTTAGCTTTGAAGGTATAGCTACTGCTTAGTCTCAGTGCGGAAACTAAAAGCCCCTAATTTTAACTAAAACAATTACGTTTAGTCCTCGACGACTTTCAAAAATCACACATTATAAGAAAAGATCTTATTTTATCGGTTGTTCTTTAAGAATTCGATTATTTTTATCATAGTGGTTCCCCCAGATGTTTACAGCGTAGTCTTGCCAATGCAAGTGCACTAGAGATGCTCCACTGTTTCCCTGGTGCCCTGCTCTAGACATTTTCTGTGGTCTTCTCGATCTGGCAGTCCCATCCAGTAGTGGGACCAGTTAGTATACCCATCATGTTCCTATCTTCTATCGAGTGCCAATAGAAATTTTGTGTACTTCTGATCTACCGTTTTGTGCATGACTTTTGCAGGTTTGCCCCCAGATAGATCGTTCCCACGGGGTTTTGATTTTCTATACCATGCTTCTGTCAAGATCGTCGTATAGACGACGCATGGGATTTCCAGATGAAACTACGAAAGATTAACACACACATATGTAATCTAAAGTGCTCAAAATAGAACAGCAAGGGTCACTTTCGAATTCACAGCAAATAACGGCAAAACGTTTTACAAAATCATTTTCGCTGATCCTTAGTAATGCTTACTCACATCATTATCGATAATTTTATGCAAATAATTATGGAATATTATTTTTAAAAATTTTGATTTCAAAGAAGTCTACAGAGCCAAAGCTAATCTTACCCCAACGTTTTAATTGTGGGAGCCAGCTAACCGCAAAACCACAAATTAATCGATATTCGGTAGCCAAGCGTGATCGGCCAGCTGCTCGTCTCACTACGACAACTTTTTTTTGCTCAACAGCAAAGCAAACCCATAATCAAGCTCTTTTAAGCCGGTTCAGTCAACTCCGCACATGTGGAAGCGCTCAAAGCGACGCGACGTCAACGCCGCTGGTCACTATTTGTTTCACTGTGTGTGTGTGCATGTAAATATATGTATTTGCTTTCAAATGCATACTAATTGCGTCTAAAGAAATACTAAATTTTCGATTAACATAAATTTATGGCATTAAGTTACAAATGATGAGTTGTTGGTGCCTCCCTTTTATTGATTTTCGCTGCTGCTTCTTCTTCTTTTTTTTAATAAATTACTATTTTTTTACTACCCAAGTGCCACTTTGTTTTCGATTATTCATTTCCTTCTTTTTATATTCTTATTAAATAACTAAATATTTATACACCATATACATATACTTACACATATGAGTATGTTTGTGTATGTGTGCCTAAACATATTTGCATTTCGATTTAGTCGTCCATTGACCAGCGCGACCGTTCGTTAGCCGATCAGCGATATCAATTGTTAGCGATCTTTACGAGTGGCTTAAATTATTTTTATTATTTTAGTTTATTGTTGTTTTTGTTTTTTGCATTTTGCTTTTGTTGCCACTGCTGATGGGAAATTAATGAATGAACGAATGAGGCGAGTACTGTTAGCATCAATGAATGAACGAACGAATGAATGAATGAGTTTACACTACTTATATGCATGCATGTGCATGTATGTTCGTGTGTGTGCGCGCGTGAAGCTGCGCTTGCTGTAGCGGCTGTTGCTCGTGTCGACTGGATCGGCTTGTTACCTCGTTGCCTTTGGTTGGCTGACCGGTTGGCGTATCTCCTCATCTATTGTCGCTCACACAAGATGCTCGCTTGCTCTATGGGTGTGCGTGTGTGTGTGTATATGTGTGTTTCCTCTTATCAATTAATGATTTTGCATAAATTAACATTAATATTAGTTAACCATTATTATTTTTTTGTTATTTTCTTCATGCGTCACAGCCGCAATGCGTGTGTGTCGGTCGGAAACTGTTGTAAATGCAAATATTGCCTTAAATATTAATTGATACGCCCACAAGCATACTTCGCCTATGAATGAACTGCGAGCTAACAGAAGTATGGTATGGTACTAGTGGGAAAATATTTATAGGCTATAAATATTTATTGATGCTTTTTTATCTAAAATGTTTACTTTAATTAAATATAAATTTCGGCTTTTTTGAGAGAAAATAAATCGTTCCGTTCGTTAATATTTATGATTCCAATGTTTTATTTTTGTAAAAATTAACCGTTCCATTTATACTAATATGAGTGAATATAGAAGGAATATTTTACTTTTAGAAGGTTGCCATAATTTGGATTTCGATTAAGTTCGTTTACAAGTCGGGAAAAATACCTTTTGTGAATTATTTTTTGAAAGTGCATTTTATTTAATAAATAAAAAATAGACAAAATTTGATAACCTTTAAAAAATTTTAAATTTTTGAAAACCCCTAGGTTCAGGGAGAGCTCCGAAAGCAGATGTTTATGTGGGGAGGAAGATTTTTCTGCTTAAAATTAACTACAATGCAAAAATTAAAAAATATATATGAAATGTATGTATATACATATGTACATATGTATATGTACATATACATACATATATACTATAGATGCTCGAAATACTACTTTAAAATTTTGAATTTGTAAAATGGTGGCTTCTCAAAAGAAAGTTACTGTTTTTGTGCAGAGTTGCTTCAGAAATCGAATTATTATCACAAATAGTATTCCTCAGATAATTACAAAACAAATCTTTCTAAGAATGTCGTGTGAGAATTTCCCGGTCAATAGCTTTAACTCCTTCGCGAACTTATGCTCAAAGACTCTGAAACAATGAAAACAGTATTTCGAGAATAACGCGTATAAATTTTGGCGGTCGATTACACCAAGTTAAGAACACCTGCGGAGCGTACTATACGCAACACCATCACCCATCTTGAAACCAAGCGTTCATTATTTGGATAATATTCGACCGAATAGCATACGACCAGCACGCAGTGAAGAAAAATACGAGGGTGTGTTCAAAAAATATCGCGAATCGTAACTGACAGTTTTCTTCGATTGCAGGGGCGTGGTGCATCATGAGTTCTTTCCACAGGGAAGAGGGGTCAATAAGGAATATTACCTGCAAGTTATGCGCAATTTGCGCGAAGCCATCCGCCAGAAACGCCCGGATTTGTAGAAGAACAAAAATTGGCTTTTGCACCACGATAACGCCCCTGCTCACTCATCGTTGCTTGTGCGCGATCTTTTTGGCCAAAAACAACACACTAATGATGCCGCAGCCACCGTATTCCCCAGATCTGGCCCCCTGTGACTTTTTCTTGTTCCTAAATTGAAGAGGAAAGGACGACGTTACGCTTCTCTTGACTAGATAAAGACGGCATCGAAGGAGGAGCTGAAGAAGATAAAAAAATGATTTTTTGAAGTGCTTCGAAGATTGGAAAACTGTTGCACAAGTATATAAGATCCATGGGGATTACTTTGAAGGGGACAAAATAGATATTCATGAATAAATAAATAATTTTTGAAAAACACAAAATTCGCTATACTTTTTTGAACACACCTCGTATAGCAACCGTAGCTGAGAGTCATGAAGAACGTGGAGAGACAATTCGGTACGGTTCTCAGCAACTCGAACTGACGTATGGAACGACACTGTTACTTCTAGAATCTAGATCTTAAATTTAAAGCGTACAAAGTACAGTTTGTGCAAGAACTGAAGCCCAAGCGACATCGCTTCGCTCCAAGTTCCAAGAATGTCCGACGTTTTCGTGCCAAATTTTGTTCAGCGATGAGGACTCAATGGGTATGAAGAAAAAAAGCTTAATTTGTTAAATTTGGGAAGAAAAACAACCTGAAGAGATTCAAGAGCTGCCATTTCATCCAGGTGGTGGAATCATAGGTCCATATATCTTCAAAAATGATTTCGGTGAGAACCTAACCGTCAATGTTGACCGTTATCGCGCCATAATAACCGACTATGTGCAGCATGAAAGCTCATGATCTCGGCGTCATATCGTAAAATTATGAAAACAAATTTCTTAGTTTGGCCACTTCAGTTTGCAAAGTTCATGGCAATTTGATAAAAACCATTGCAAATATTATCAAAATTAAAAATATTATTTATAGATCTTCTTGACTGATAAACACAATTTTTTTTCGTATTTTTTTTTACTTATTTTGTTTATAATTATGTGCAGGTATAATTTTTTATATGCATATGTATATTATTTATATTATATACATACATATGCTGAAATACATGTGTATGTATAAAAGAACTACCATTTCTATCGATTCTATCATTAATATCGACGAATTTTTAAAAATGTTCCTTTTATCGTTATTAAAATTTTTATTTTGAAGAAATTTCTTATTTAGGCAAATATTATGTTTGGCATTACTTTCTCATTTCACTTGAGTCACCCTGTGTGATTGGTTGCCGTACATGCTAAGCAGTATTTAAGCAATTGAGCTACAAACACTTGTATTGAGCAGACATCTGCAAGAATAAATTTCCATAGTATACTTTTAGGCTTGAAAAAAACAGTCAGTGCAGCACAGTTGCCTGCTAATATTTAGCTGGATAAATTTAAAAACATCTCATTCGATATACTTAATATAAAAAATTTAATTTAAAAAAATTAAAGTTGAATTTGAATCGTTTTTGAAAAATTCATGAAATTTCTTAAAGATAATAACTTATTTTTTTTTAATTAAATTTGTTATACCTTTAATAGGTATACGCCTGAGCTTCAGACGAAGTTTGTAACAGCCAGAGGGAAACGTCGAAGACCCAATAAAATCTTTTTCATTTTCCGGGTGCTCTTTCAGTCTTAGACCACATATCTTCGGGTTAGCAAAAAAACATCCGTTTGAATGCGAGTTAAAGTGAACAGGCGAAACATTCCTCCCCAAAGTTTTGTGTTGGGTTTTGGACCCGCCACATAAAAATCACACCGCATAAGAGGTAGAAAACAGTCTCGAATGAAAGACCTGCCTTTTGATACAATAAAGTTATATCACTTTAAAATATATTATGTTTCTTTTGTGAAGTAATACCAAAAACCCTTTAAGACTGTAGGTCTTGGATCTTCTTGGATCACTTTGCACGCTGTCACTCTGCACCATGGCTGCTTGTGAAAGGCGATAGCATAGGTGATAGGTCACTCAAGTGGTATAATTGTATGTTACTCGATAACTATTTGATTTATATCAGTTAAATTAACCGATTTGGCACCCTCCAACATTTTAAGAATAATTACAGCGTTTCAAAAAATCTGGTATGATAAGATGCAGTTTTAGAAAAATCTGTAGCACTTTGATTATGTAAGCAACAAGAAAAAAAATCAAATTAAAAAATATTGTATTTGTTTTTTTTTTTGCAGTTAGGTAACTTTTATGCGCCCACCACTGTATGCGCTTGACAGGACCTTGAAATCTGCTTTGGATATGTAGTTGAATGATTTATGAAGTGGATTTTGTGCTTAATTTTGCGCCTATAATTTATTTCCGATTTTATTTTTCATTTACCTCACTCTTTATGGCCCATTTTCTGTTGCGAAAATAGGCGACTAATGGGCAAATACAGCTGAAACATTAAAATATGGCGCATGTGTGTTTGGTTTATATGCGCTATAAATGTATGTACATATGAATGCGTAAGTATATACAAGTACATAATAAAAAATATGTATGTGTATATAAATGTACATACATAGTTATGTATGTATGTATATAGCAGAGTTGCCAGCTTATTCGTTTTAATACACTAAACTGATAAACTTTTTCTGTTTGGTTAGTTTGCAATTTTTTTTTAAATATTTTTTTTAATGCTCTAATTTTTTATATGATTTTACATATACATTATTAAATAAATATTTTTTTTTTTATTCATATATGTACATATGTATATATCTTTTTTTTTTTTTTTGTTAAATTTTAGAAATATTATTTCTATATTAATTTTAAATCGGTTTTTGGCGAAATGAAGTCAACTTTTGGTACAAAAAGGAATTAAGTGGCAACACTATTGTATATTTTTGTGTATATCAAAGAAATTCGATTTGAATGCAAAAAATCTGAAAGCAAATCAATCGTGTCGAACGAAAAATCATCAGAAAATTGCGACTTGCTTGGGAGGTTTGGTGGGGTTGGGTGTCGCAAATGAGAAAAACAACCGTTCGAACGTGCCGGCCGCCCGCCGCTTGTCGCCTTTCTCGCTGCGCGCCTCGTTTTGCACATAATTTGCAGAATGACTAATGCCAATGCCGTCGGCAATTTGCTTTATATTTTGTTATTTATTTCTAGTATATTTTGTTTTTGCATTTCTTGCCTTTTGTTTACTTCGCGTTTTGATGTGAGCCCCCCCACACACACACACACAAACGTGCATGTGTGTATGTGTTTTATCGTGCTTATCGCAAAATTACGTTCGTGTGTGTTAGTGTTGATTTAATTGTCTGCCTTTATGAGTATTTCACCTCACAGTCCCTCTTGCCCGGTTCTTACTCTCTATCTTTTTATTACTTGCACTACTTTTCGTTGTTTATTTTTGTTAATTTTTCTTTTTGTCTTGCAATGAGTTTTTTTCTGCTTGTTATAGACTTTGTCGAGCAAATTTGTATTCGCACAGATGTAAACATACTATCTACTATCTACATATTTCGTCGAAGAGAATGTACAAAGAAAATAAATTAATTGGCATAGACAGTTGTTTAATAATGTTGATTTCAGTGTTCGCTGTTGTTGTTGTTGTTATAGACCATAGTTTTTGTATCGGCAGGTGTTCATATCGGGTCCATAAATACTCATGGTGTGTGTAGCATAAGATATGGGCTCTATATTTATGCCCACGTGCTGTACTAGCACTAAAAGTTACTGAATATACAGTTTGTAGAATATTAATATTGAAGAACTTAATAAATTAATAACAAGAAAAATTCTTAACTTCGGTTTCACTGAAGAATACCCTTCACAAATACAAAAGATTCCATACAAGAACTAAATTTTCATTCATTAGCTCCGTACGGCAGCTACTATACCACTGTGGGCAAGAAATAGTAAGACCTTTTACAAATTTTTCAAAGATGGCGAGAACGCGTTGACGACGAATCAACATCAAATGATGATCAACAGGTCAATAAAATAAATGAATTTGGTACTTAAGAATCGTTAAGTCAGAGATCTTACTGGCATCGGGATCAGTGGAAACCATTTTGAAAAATTATTTTTTTATTTTTTAAATAAATAAGAAAAAAAAAAAAAAATCGTCCCACTCTGGGATTAGCAGGGATAGTTGTCAAATTAATTGAAGTTTTTTTTGAGGAAAAAAAACAAAAATGGCGAACTTCCAAAAAATGACGATTTTACTTAAAAAAAAACCGATTATTTTATATAATTGATCGTGTTAAATTTTTTTCGTGTATTTTTTCGAAAAGTTCATTCAAAAACAAAAATTTAAAAAAAGGTCCCCAAAAGTCAATTTCTACAAAAGTTATGGCTATTTGAAAATAAAAAAGCCATATTTTTGAAAAATTCATAACTTTTTTGAAGTTGGACAAAAAATTTTGAAAAAATTCTCAAAAATGTTTTTCAAAGGGTAGAAAAGGATGGATAAGTTTCAGCAAAATCCTAAGGGGTCGGGTTCAAAAGTGGTCGATTTGGTATGGAATACCCATACATATATTATTACTGTCGCTGGGTCTTGGATCTGTGCTTACAACCCGAAAACAGACGATCAATTGGCCGAATATCGTGTCGTGTTAAAGGTGAGCCGAAGACGAAAAACCCACGTCAAAGGAGTGATTCCTTTCGTAAAAGATAGTAAAAATTCTACTCCAAAAATAAATCTTGTTTTTGTTCTTGAGAACTATAGATTATTTATAATAGAACCCTCTCTTATTCCAGAAAAAGAGAACCCCTTCTTATTGCAATATAGTCTGACAGTCGAATATTTATAATGGCTCTTAACTTTAAGCGTGCTATAGAAATGCAGCTTTGACAAGACTTACTGTGAATAAAAGTATTAAGTACGAAAGAGCAAAATTAGCCAAAGGGAAGTTCAAATAAACGCGCTGCCTACAAGTCACTCAAATAACACACTACCCACTAACGTTTTGTCGAAAGCTGCAGATATTAAGCACTTTTCAAAATACAGATTTACAGATTTAGAAAAATACATAAATACACGCACATACACAAGTTTACACAAGTTTACACAAACACATATTTACATACATACATATGTTCGTATGTATGTTTAAAAAAGTGGTTCAACATTTTAAAAAAATTTGCTTAAATGAATTTAGCACACATGTTGATGCTGCAACCCAGACACTTGTTGAATGTGGTCAGTACCTACAGCGGCACTTAAGTATGTAGAGCACAATGCATGTAGGTATGTATGTACGGTATATTTGTGTACAAATTTTGTATGCAAATATTCACAAACACATAAGCATATGTGAGGAATATTTGCAAAACCATACATATAAACATAACTTAAGTAAATAACTGCGCGAATGTGGAGCACTCGATGGTGAACGACTGACCAAAGAACGGGATGCGACAATTTAGTCATTTCCGGTGAGCAGATAGAACAAGAACAAATAAGCTAGCTGCACAGCGTAAAGTCAAACAAACAAACCAACACCTAAAACTGTGTCTTAAAAAGGAATAATAATAAAATCAGCGGCAAACAGTCGAACCAAAAACAACGGTATTATTTGAGAACAAAATAAAATCGAAAATTCGAATGCTTGGCATAAATGGAGCGGGAAAAATGACTGGGAACCCTCAGCGATTAGTGCTTATGCATAAACATACACATGTTTAAAGGGAGGCAGATCGCTCAGAGGGACGTCACGTAGCAATCCGTGCAGATATTTTTGCATATTTGCACAATAGATGAGGCGAGGCGAGGCGAGGAGAGAAGTAAATAAAACATTTGATTAGATAAATGGTTAATGAGAATAATGTACATATGAACATATACAATAACATATACATACATACATACGTCTACCGCAGTGAGTTGTAAATTTTGTAGGTTAAATAATAATATGCTTTGTGCAGACATACCTATATATGTATGTATGTATGTTGCCATAACTACATACAGTGATGGTCATTGGAATGATGCCAGTGGCGGTTAAATGAAAAAGGTAAGCAGTAATATAAAAAGTAGATTTTACTATATGAAAAATATAAAAAACGAAAAAGTCCTTACTAGAACTTGATTCCGAACGTTGCGTTCGTATGGCAGCTACAATGATATAGTAATCCGAACTAAACAATTTCTTCGGAGATTACATTATTGTCTTAGACAATAATCCACCCATCTCGTCAAATCAAAACGCTTCCCTTACAAGGATATTCTATAGAGGTCTGATATCGGCAGTTCCGACAAATGAGCCACTTCTTAAGAAGAAAATGACATGTGCGAAATTTCAAATCCGTATCTCAAAAACTGAGGAACTAGTTCATACTTCGTATATACAAACAGACGAATAGAACTCCTTATCGACCGTCTGTCCCTTCGAAAGAAAACAATGAGCAACACCTTGGTACTTGAGCGGCTCATAAGCCCGGCTCTCATCATAATGCTCTCCATGAATGCGATAACACAATTTACACGATAAAGCATGTCGAAAGACCTGTTTACGGTACTCTTTTTGAAAAATATTTGTCTTATCGAAAGGAGTCGAACAAGACCACGTTTCATACCCAAAATATCCACCAAAGTCATACGAACGGACTCGAGAGAGATGTCGAGCTCTCTTGCTGTATCTCTAACACTTGCCTGACGATTTTCAAGCTTTATAAGCTTCACCTTTTTAATATTTTCATCACTTGAAGAGGTCGTCCAGAACGAGGGATGTCTTCAACGATCTCTCGACCGTTTTTAAAGGCTTTGTGCTACTCGTAGGTTTGTGTTGTACTGGCATACCATCTAATCAAATTTGGCTCGGACTGACCCATTTAACCTGCGCACAAAAACCGAATCTTTAAGAAAACAAAGATTGGTTCAACCGTTTTATGTCCGTGTGAAATGTAATCTCCATTATTTTAATTAGGGTTCGGCTAACTAGTTATTGCTTTGGCAAGAAAAGTTGGTCTGGTTGAATTTTGTGCTTCCAACGGTATCACGGCTACGGAATCGTTGAAAACTAAAAAAATCATTCAAAACTGTTTTAGGAAGTATAATTTATCACGAAGGTAAGTATTTGAGTAGCACATAACATTCAGTAAAGGCAGTGAAGTCATCAAAAACTTGTCTCATGCGAGTCATCCAATCACCTTTTTCGATCTAATAATAACTTCGAAAAAGTTAAAGCAACAGTGCTTGAAAGTCATGTTGGCATCAGAGACTTGGTAGCGTGTCTCTAAGATCTGTTATGGATCAACTCAAAGTATTTTGGTTAATGTTTTAGGTATCAATGCTAGACTTGTAACAAAAGGTCTGAGTCTTTCGCAAAAACAGCATCGAGTTGCTGAAGATTCTTTATTCAACAAACGCTGCAGAATCTGTTGATGTATCCACAAAGAATCAGTGTTTAAATCGTGATATCCGTCGAGCCGATCATATCCAAATCCTAACCAAACCAAATAAGCTATATTATAGACTAATGCCAGTCAATTTTTAATCGCGACTATGAGACGGACGAGACAGCGGAGAGTTAAACATATGTATATATGTATGTACATCCCTATATGATACGTTCATAATCCTATATCTATTTCGATTAGTTCAGATGTTATGTCAAAACTACAACTAAACTCTTGCAAAAAATATTGTTAGGTTATAAAAACGTTATTTACAAATTGACGTTAAAATAAAGGAAAGTTCAAATAAATATTACAACAAACAATGTATTTATTTAATTTATTTGTATAGTTGTCTTCATGCATGTAATTCTGGAATGAGCATGTGAACGACTTTACTCATGTCGGCGTGCATTTGACAGCGCTAAGTGTTAGCGATAAGCATGTAGGTAGTTTGGGTGCATGCAAATTTTTTTATTGCGCTGCATGCAATTACTAACCCACACGTGTGCCATTTGAGGCATGCAATTGGCAAACGTATAAAAATTGTATTGCAACAACAAAGCAAAAGCAATAAAAATTAAATAAAACGAAAGGCTATCAAAATTAATAGTTGGTAAAATGCATACACACAAATACACACAAAACTTTTAAAGTAGAATTGAACATGTATGTGTATGTGTGAATATGAATACAAAATGTAGAAAAATATCAAAAAACAGGTATGCTTAGAACTAAATTTTACAAACTAAATTTGGACTAGTCCGAAAAGGATCAAAAATGTACCAGTGATAAAATGTAGAAAAAAATGTGAAAAAAGTTTATAAGAAAATATTTCAATTAAAAAACATTTTTGAGAGTTTTTTAACTAGTCCGAAAACGACGAAAATTGTACCAGTTATAAATGGAATATTATTTGGCTTTAAAGAGAAGTTTATACCAAAATATTTCAATTCAAAATATTGTGGACAGTTTTTTAACTAGTCCGTAATTGATCAAAATTGACAGGTTTTTCAACTAGTCCAAAAAGGAACAAAATTTTACCACTTATAAATGGAATATTATTTGGCTTCAAAGAGAAATTATACAAAAATATTTCAGTTTAAAATATTTTTGATTAATATTTTAACTCGAATTGTGGTATTGATTAGTCATCAAGAACATAATTAGACTTTTGTCTATTTTGAACTAGGCGACTAGGTGTTCATACATATGTGTGTGTCCGTATAAATAAACATATTGAACTTAGTAAAGAAATATTGAAAACAAAAAACATACTAGTTTAGACACACATACAAATTGAACTAGTCCAAAAAGTACCAAACTTGTACCAGTGGTTAATCGACTTTTATTTGGCTTTAAAGAAAAACTGATTAAAATATGCTTGATTTTGACATAATATTGATTAGTTTTTTAGCTGAAATTACTAGTTTTTTCAGCCATGATACCTTTTTGGTTTATTTTGAACCAGAAATGGATATGTAGGTATGTATGTATATATGTACATATGTATAAGTATGAATGATAGCACAGATACATTTACTGTACTCAGTAAAGAAAGATAAAAAAAAGATCTACCGCACTAAAATTGGCCTAGTCCAGAAAGCATTACCTTTATTATACATAACAGTTGTAAAATTGTTGTTTAATAAATTATTGTATTAGGTTATGTGTGCTGAAAACCTGCAAAACGCGTACAAATTTATCTATTAATAACTTTATAATTTGCGGTTTTGTGTATATGTTTCAATTAACTGTACTTTTTTGTCTATTTTGAATTAATTAGAGACTGGTTTTCACGATTGACAGCTCGCCCGGCAACACTGTGCAAAATAAAGAGCTATGTTTTGCATAAAAAAACATAATTGACGACAATTTGAATGTATTTTGTACACTGGTTGTAAAATAACTAGTTTGTAACTAGTTCACCTCATTTTAGTATCAGTTGGAATTGGATCCAGAGCCAGTTATAAAGCAGTATTATGGATATATGGACATACCAATTAATAATTTTGTAAACCCAATATACGGATTTGGGTCTATGGTTCAACTGACTCAACTGATTGTACTTTTTAGTCTATTTTGAACTAGTAACAAACTGGTTTTGACGATTGACAACTCGTATTGCACAGAAAAATCATGATTGACAGACTAGTTGCACTTGTGGTTTAAGCTGGTTGTAAAATAACTAGTTTGTAACTAGTTCATTTCATATAAGTATCGGTTGGAATCGGATCCAAAGCCAATTACAGAGCAGTATTATGGACATAGGGATAACTTCGATTACATTTTTATTACTTTTTAATTAATGAAAATTAAATAATTTGTTTATTTAATTAAAAAAATCGTTTTACCATGTATTAGTGTATGTTTGTATTCCAAAGGCAACACTAATCTCGACAGACAGAATGACTGAGCAACTGACTGATGGACTCGAACTGGCGGCAATGATTTTTGCAATCGCAAATTGCAATAAGCGCAATGCAGTAGCAACAATAATAAAAAACCGCGAAGAAAAAACAAAAAACAAAAAAAAACAACAACAACAACAGCATAAACTGACATAAACGATCGCGCGTAAAAGCAAATTATGAATGAAAAGCACACACACACATATATGCACATGCACTCACCTAAGTATGTTTGTATGTGTGAATGAATGAATGAAACGCTGACAGACAAACAGCAATAACCGGCAACAAAAACTTACAAGCGCACTAAAGTTTATGAATGAAAAATTGTAAAGACATAAAAATTGTTAACGCGGCGATTCCGTGGAAATACGAGCAGGGGATCAAAAGCAACAGTGGCAGCAACAACAGCTAGACAACCGTATATATGAATATGTATCCAGTGGGGAGCAGCAATAACAGCAACAAGTCATAGGAGCGGCAGGCAGGCAGGCAGTCGAGCAAGTGATCCCCTAAAGCAGCAACAATAACAAAAAGCCAACCGCAAAAGCCAAGGCATAAACGCACAAACACACGCACACTCACTCATACATAAAAGTCGAACAATATGTGTATAAACACACACACACACACATTCAAAGATATATATTTTATTGTGGCTAAGAAACAACCAGTTTGGGCACTTCGAACATCATCACTAAGTTAATTGCTATATGCGGTTGGTTGTTGTCGCATATGCAAGTGTGTATAAATGTAAATTTATATAATATATACATATGTGTGTGTGTGCGAGTGGCTTATGTTTGTAGCCACTCTTTGTTTTTTTGTAGAAATGTGCATGGATTCTCAATCGCGCGATTAGACACCGCAGCCAAAAGGGCCAAAAGGCAACAGTCAGCAGGCAAAGTCTGCGCAAGGGATGTGCGGGGAGGGGCGTGCTGTGCTTTAGGCAAGCCTACATAGACATTTATGTATCAGTCAGCGCAAGTGCCTGCCGCGGCTCGCTGTCGCAAATGAAAAGTTTAACCAGCTGCACGCGATCGGATCACAATAAATTCAACTGCAACATAAACAAAAAACCTGATTTCCCTAATGAATCGTCGACGCAGTGTGTGCGGATGGCGGAAAGAGTTGATAGATTTGATAGTGTTTATACATATGTATATACATACATACATATGTACATACATATGAATATGAATTATGGGTTATGAGTAGTTGGAACTTAAGGAAAGCATGTAAAAAGTGACTTTATACCCTTTAGGAGATGAAATCGAGCGCTAGTAACTAACTGCAAAAAAATTGTAAAAGAAATTTAAAAGAGATTCAAAAGGCAGAAGTTCTCAAACTTTACCGGGATTTATTTTTTCATAAACTTTGCGAGTATTTTTTCTAACCGCATAAAATTTACTTTTATATCTAAAAAGAAATAAAAAAATCAAAAGGCAGAAGTTCTCAAACTTTATTCGGATTTATTTATTTCTAAACCCCAAAAAGTGTACCTAAAATTTTTGAATTTTAACTGAAAGACAATAAATTTTACAAACAGTATGTCTTACAACAGCAATATTGCATGCAGAAGTTCCCAAACTTTGTCGAGTATTTTTTCTAACCGCATAAAATTTACTTTTATATGCTGCGGAAGTTAGAATTAAGCGCTAAAAAATATGTAGAAAGAAATTAAAAGGAAATCAAAAGTCAGAAGTTCTCAAACTTTGCTGGGATTTATTTTCTAAACACTAAAAATTTACCTCATATTATTTAAATTTGAAATAAATTTTTCAAACGGTAACTTATATAACAGCAATTTCGCATGCAGAAGTTCCCAAACTTTGCTGAGTATTACATAAAAAAAAAAAATAAAACAAAAATTTACTATATATCCTGCTTAAATTAGAATTAAGCGCTAAAAACTAGCTGCAAGAAAATAAATTTTAGAAACAGAAAGATTTTTAACAAAAATTTAATAAAAGTAGCGCCCAACTATCTCTAGGCTAACTAATATTTATAGAATTTAGAGCAGACACATTTTTAATTGAGCTTTAAGCTTATAATTTTCCCTCGAATATAGCTTTGAACACCAATAACAAGTTGTCAATCAAAAAAATTAAAAAACAGTATCTCTTACAACAGAGAATTAACATCCAGCTGTTCCCAAACATTGACCGGTAGTATTTTTTTTCAAAACCTATTAAGAGTTCAAAGATTTAGAGCAGACAATCCATTAAATGATCTTTGAACGATTTATTATTTTCCCATCAAACTTTATTGTTTTGTATATCTGGCAACACGAGGTAGTATGTACTAATAAAAATAATCGGAATTTTCATTTAAAAAAAATAAATATTTATTCTTTCGTCTACATAAATATTGTCCTCTCAAAATATTCCTAATATGATATTATGGAAATATGGCAACGCTTCTTCCAATCGTCGTCGAAACACTTCTAAAACTCGATTTTTGGGCTTGTCTCTTGCTCTCTCAGCAATTTCCTTATATCTTTTAAACCGAAGTTCCTTTAAGGTGCAGACCTTTTTAGCTGTTCTCTAAAATAAAAAACACCAAGTTTTCACACTGACTTAAGACGACTTCAGCGATTTAATCATATTACCAAAGATATATTTTATGGTTATAAAAACAGTACATTAATCTTAAAACTTTTTAGAATACAAAAATTTAAAAAATAGAGATTTTTAAAGAACGGAAATTCTGAACAAAGTAATTTGAATGCTGTTCGCTGGGAATTCAAACTTCCGCAGACCTTTATCCAAGTCGCACACCATAAATTGATAAGAAGCCCAGAAAAATATATACAGATCATGAATATAATAAGTCATATATTTTATAGATTCTTATTATTTTGAGATATATTTTGGAGGGTGTGAGGTTTAGTTAATTCAATACTAAATTTCTTTCTAGCATTAAGCTTCGAGCGCAGATTACAGACACTTGTCGGGTTACTCGTTTGAAGATAGCTTACTTTAACTTTTTGCTCTTTAGAAGTATTTGTGGATCTCTCGTAGGCATGTAGAGGGGATTAGAGATTGCGCTTGTTGAAAATCTCCGATTAAGGTTAAATGAAACGAGATAAATATGCTGTTGGTCGACATTCACAATATATGAACTTAAATAAGTTCGATAGCTCAGTGATAGAAGTCAGACAAGCCTGTCGACACTTATGGATACTTGTTTACTGTTTCCAAAATTCAAAGTGTGGTCTTTGGATAAATTTATTTTGAATCATATTTTCTTCAGAGCAGAGTATGCGAAAGCAACTTTTCAATATCCGAAAAGCAATAGAGTAGTCTTCTCTCTAAGGATGAATGTTATTCCTTAGAAACTGGAACTATTTTATGTTCAAACTTACAGCTTAGGACTGACTATATGAGTCTAAATATAACTGTTCTGAGGATTGGATTAAGGCGGCTAAGGAATTTCAGTTCTATTCTATCAAAACATTAGATTGTAAAGGTAAAGTAAGTATTCTAACGGATTCTCCTAAAAAAATTGGTTATAACTTGAGATGCGAAAAACATACTGGCACTTTTTTGATATTATCACTGCTTAAATAGCTGTTTACAAGCAGAGAACTTTTAGTAATCATGACGTAATTGGTATACGATTACTTATGAAGTAAGTCATACATACAAACATATATGCAACGAAAGTGTAGAATTATGAATGGGACTGCAAAAGTAAAGAACCGCAGGAGTCGGTAATAATTACAAACAAACAAACAAATGCAGTGAGTAGGCACTTCGGCACTTCGGCAAGTGGAAGGCACAACGAGTATGAATGAGTGACTGCATACATACATACATACATACATATGCATGCAACATGACGCGCCCAACGTCTAACAGTCAGTCGTATAAAAGCGAATGCGCCCGCATGCAGTGACAACGACGATCATATTGCTGTGGCATGATTGCATGTTGCATGCAGTTGGTGTTGCTGTTGTTGGGACTGCTATCGCCCACGGTCAATAGCAAAGTCAACTTATGCTTACCAAGGGGCCACTAAGCAACTACCTACAAGAATATATATATGTATATATGTATGTATATATATGTATAAGTTGCTCAACGGCGCCCCTACAGGCACTGCTTGTTGCATGTGGCAAGAAGGCAGTTGTGCAGAGGCAAGGCAATAAAGCCGGTTTCCTTATGAGTGCCGGGCACAGCAGCAAAAGAAAAGAGCAACAATGACACTGTGGCAATAAAAGAGGCCAATAAAATAAGAAGGTCCAAGTGTGTATGTGTGTGTGTGCGAAGCTAGAGAGTCGCACTGTCATTTATACATATGCAGTACAAGCAAGCATAATATAAGGTAGGATTAATTGCGTATGCACATTTGTATGTATGTTTGCGCATGTTTTTTATGTATGTATGTGTGTGCCAACGTTTTGTCGCAAATAAATGAATGAGAAAATCGGACAGCCTGTGGGGAGCGCCGCGCAGCAGCAGCCATGATCCATCAGTCAAATTCACGTCAGCGCTTCCCTGCTAGCCCATATGCACACATACATGTGTACATATGTATGTACCAGTACGTGTGTGTTTATGCAAATACAAAAGTGTGTCTGAAAATGCTTAAAATCGAACGCAAACATAGAAATGAAAACGAAATTGGCAAATGTTGCAAAAAGTGGCGATAAAAATATACAATAAGAGGAAGAACAAGAGCAGCAAGCAAATTGTCGAAGCAAAGAGAGAATTGGCAAAGGTAGAAGGCAAAAACAAACTAAAAATAATGAAAAAAAACAGAAAAAATAATAATTTATAAGCGGGTCCGTCGAAAAGTAAGCGGTTTTTTTTTTTTTAATTTTTCACTACTTCCTGTAGAATTTAACACTTTTTCATTCAACTACTTCTTAATTAATAACTTAATTTATGGTCAATAGAAACAAATAACCCAAAGAAGAAGTAAAAAAAAAAGTTTAGTTCGTTAATTTTTTCAGTCGAAGTAACACGAAGTCTTACATCGCTCAAAAAATTATACCATACTCATTGGGGGCAAAAGAAGTTTAGTGGACTGGCAGGAATCCCCATTCGATAGGTCCTTTCGATGTCATACCCAATAATCTAGGTGTAAATTCATCCCAATAACCCAGATCCAAAGAAATATACCCAAATAAAAAATATATCACACTTTATAATCAACCAAACCAAATCAGTCTCTCACACTTCGTTCTCAAGCGTCGGGCATATTTGTGATTTCATTTTGTGGCCAATTTTGCGAAAAGATCTTGGCCTACATCCTTACAAGATGGAATTGCCGCAAGAACTAAAACCGCTTGACCACCAAAATCGTCGTATGTTCGGGAATTCGGCTGAGCAACAACTTGAAAATGATCCGGATTTTCATCATCATCATCAGCGATGAGGCTCATTTTTGGCAGAAAGCGTTATTGGTCAGGCAGCAATGCACACGATGGGATCATTCACCATTGCATCCCGAAAAAAATACGGTTTGGTGCGATTTATAGCCCGGCGGCGTCATTGGGTCGTACTTCTTCCGTGATGATCAAGACCGGCACGTTACTGTTAATGGAAATCGCTACCGCTCAATGATAACCAAATATATTTAGACCGCATTGGAGGATATGGACTAAGACAATATGTTGTTAAACTGTTTCTATTTGCTTAAACCGATTTAAGGTATTTTAACAATTTTAACATATCGCCAGGGATTTCTATATATGGATGTATATGTGTGTTCCTCCGATCTATGAATGAATAAATGCAAACGAAAAACAAAAGCTCTAAAAGAACCAGCTTTTCTTGCAGCGATGAAGAAAAGTAAAAACGAAATAAAACAAAAACGAACGAGCAACAACAAATATTTCTTATATACACACACACATGTACATACACAAGTACACATACATATACATATGTATATGCATGCAGCAACATAATGAAGTACGAAAAAAAAGTAGCGATCGGCAAGTCAATGGCAATGCCGGCGTTAAGAATCGTCTTCAGCTCGCTTGTCGTGCATCTCTATACACATGTATGCAGGTCCGAACTGCAAGCTAAATCCGCGATGTTGTTAAAAACAACAACAGCACTTACCAACTACCAACAAGAGTAGATAAGCAGAAAACTACAAAAAAGTCGCAGTCAGAAGATGGAAAGAGCAGAAAATGAAAGACAAAAAATTTGACTTTAATCCAACAGCTGCGCATCTCGCGATAGAACAATAACAACAAAACGTAAAAATAATAAAGAAATAAATGCAAAAAATTAGTAAAACGAAGAAGAATTAAAAACAACAACAGCAACAGTGCGGTTCCCCCATCGTTGAATGAAAACGAACGTGTTTGGGAAGCCGACCAAGAGAATCGCCAACAAAAACAATCAACACACAAAAAACTATGAATGAAGTACTGAATGAATGATTCAATGGACGCCAAAGATAATCGGAGAGCCGTGCCAACTCGCATATATATTTATATATATATTATTTATTCGTCCATACATATAAACAATACAAAAAGCGCGCTGGCAACGTGATCGCCAACGCTTACGCCAACATTCGCTGCTCGTCACCAACAAGGTGGAGCAACTGAGAGTTGGGGCCTATGAGAAAGAGAGCCACTGGATGAGTAAGCGCCGCAGTCGCTGTAGTCATAACAGCGCAAAGTGGCGGCATGGAGGCACAGCTAAGTCGGCTGCTACATTTGTATACACTTATGGGTGAGCCCCAGCTCATGTGGCGTGTGAATTAGAGAGCTTCAGCTACAGCGGGATGCCTAATACATATAAATATATGCATGTAGTGACCAACGTACGGGTACAAGCTGTCCGCCGATGTTATTAATTCTTCGAGTGAGAAATTCATAACAAAATTTGCTGATAAATAAAAAATATTGTTTGAGTTTAAGAGAATTCTTGCTTTTATAAGTGTAGGATACATGGGAAACTTAGTGACTGCCTTAGAAGCTAGAGATGATCCACATCATAAAGTCTGATGTAACTTCTATAAGCTTCGTTTTTATAACAGAAGTCCGGACTATCGCGGGCCACTGTTACCGCTCATTTTGGGAGATTTTCCAGAGCTAATAAAGGCGCGCGTCTCAAACGGATCTTCTCATTCAAAATCAATGTAGACTCTATGTAATCAAAATCATTGGTACAAATTATTCAAAACGGTCGAGAACGCGTTAACGACGAACCCCGTTCAGGAAGGGGATCAACATCAACTAAATAAAATAAAGGAATTGGTGCTTGAGAATCGACGAATAACAGTCAAAGATCTTACTGGCATCGTTGAAATATCGGAAGGATCAGTGAAAACCATTTTGAAAGATCATTTGGGCCTAAGGATAGTTAAAACACGATTGGTTCCAAACTCTGAATTTTTTCGAAAAACAGCGTCGCATTAACGTTTGTGAAAGAATGCTTTCCCACTATCAGGATTTCATGAAACGCATTATTACAGACGATGAATTTGGGATCTATGCTTCCGACACGGAAACAGATGATCAATCGGCCTAATATGGTGTCAAAGGTGAGTCATAAATAAAGGTTATGTTGACAGTTTTCTTCGATTATCGAGGCGTGGACCACTCCGAATTCCTTCCGACCGACCAAACTGGGTGTTATGCGTGGTTTACGCGAAAGCTTTTCGTAAAAAAAGGCTGGAATTATGGACCGACAAAACTCTTGATTTTCGCACCACGATAAAGCACTGACACATACTGCACTGATTCTCGTGAATGCCAAATTTGACAAATGTTCAATCAATATCGTACCACAACCACCTTATATGCCTGATTTAGCACCGTATGACTTCTGACTATGCAACAAACTCAAACGACCGCTACGGGGAAACGGTTTTGAGTCAATTGAAGACATTAAACGTGAATCTCTACGCGAATTAAAAGCTTCTCCGGAAATTGACTTTAACAACTGTTTCGAGGATTGGAAAATATTATTTTGGAGCCAAGGGTGAATACTTTGAGGGGAACAACATAGATTTTGAAGAATAAATTAAGAGCTTTAAAATTATGAACAAAATCTTACTATTTTTTGCTCGTCGACGTATAGAAGAGTAAATGAGAATCATGAAAACAAAGAGCACAACAGAAATCGAACAAAAATGACCATCAACATTTTCGGGCCTCCCGCAGCGTCGAATTAAGATGTGTCGAATTGAATTATTTGTCGATCAGCTGAACAAGAAGCGTTTAAACGCATTAAAACGAGCAGCTTTTCGGGCAGGTAACCGCGCAGTGAACCGATGAATTGCTAAATTGAAATGAGGTGAAACTAAATGGTGAATGAAGCATGCTTGTGTGTGTGGAAATACATAGAGCGCAAGTGGTCAAGAGTATTTCAAAGGTATTTATGCTTGGAAGTTTTTATGATTGAAGGCTTTTTCCTAGATTTATAACTTTTTTGGAGGTTGGCTTAAAGATTTTAGAATGCATAGAGGGTATAAAAAAATAGTGTGCGGATAAATTTTTCAAACAAAATTGAATTTAATAAAATTAATAAAATAAAATAAAAATATATTATATATTTATACATATAATGTATGTAAAAGTCCATTACCCAAAATCATGTGCCTCAACTCATATCGTAAAGCAGATGAGGTGACAAATATCTAGTGAGCACTCAAAAGAGCAAAAATAAGACACTTTCAGTCCGCTGCTTTTCAGATGAAAACACAAATGTCAGTGTTACATTTACATTTATATTTATAGATGAACGTCGGTATGTATTTTCAAAGGGTTACTACATGAGTGTCGCTATTTAGAATTTATATATGGATACAGATGTATGACAGGCAAACATAGATATGTATGTATTTCATGCATATATAAGTATGTACATAAAAATAAATGTACACATATATATACACACACACTAATCGGTAGCTTAGCTCATTGAAATGTACTCGTAGAGCTGAAAAATTTGGCGACACAATCGCGCTCGTAAATGACAGTCTGTGTAGCTACATGTGCTGAGGCTCTACAGCAGGCGCCCGGCCAAGCGGTCAGACCACCAGCATTGAGTGGCAAATATAGGTAGCTAATGCAGAAGTTGGCTTAACCCGTGTGTGCTCGAAATTTTTAAATTAAAAAAATAATTGAAAGTATTTGTAGCAGTATGTGTGTATGTATAGTGTATTTATTTATATAGTATTTATTTATGTGCGAGTATATAGCTAAAAACTGCATAAAAGAAAATAAAATTTTTCGGTTTCTTAATAGAAAAAAAGTTAAAAATTAACTAGAATGATTATTTTTTTTCAATTTCATTAATATTATGGATCTAGAGCAGTTTCGCCTTCTTGAGATGGATCCCGGGTGACATTAAATGACATACTGCCTCCATCGCCTTATGAATCTTACTGACTTTGTGAACCTTTGCTCGCATCAATGAGTGAACAACTACTTTACTTTCCATACAATATGCATAATTTATAGCAAACTATTTTCATTGCTTTCTCAAATTTGATGCATATTTCCACCTTAATGAGGCTTGGGTTCTTACGGACTTTATGCAATTAGCTCTTTATTTATTATTTTATAAAAAAAGTAGCTAAAGACAATTTGTCTATCAGACCGAACTAAGTAACTTAAGGGTTAAAATATTTATTTTTTTCTGTTTTTTGACTGAAAATACTACATTTCTTAGGTAGGTTGTACCAAAAGTACTCAGTCCTAATTGATAGCTTTTCAATTTTAAGCCAAAGAAAATTATTTTACGTAAACTTAAGTGCCTGTTAATACTATTGTGTAAGAAAATTTTTTTACAAATCCAGAAAATATACATATAGTGCTAACTATAACGGCATTTATCTACTATATGTAAATATGTCGGTTTTGTCTCTCCAGTAGCTTCTGAAACGACTACGGTAGACTCACTGAACTTTATGTTGACATTGAAAAGTTTAAGATTGAAATATTGCGATAAAAGTCTTTTGCATGAAGTATATATGAATGTGTGCACGGTTTTATGGTAAATAACTATGTATGTATATATATGCATCGCATAAATGTTTATTCGGATTTGTTGTTCAAGTTTTCTACTTTTCTGCGATACTTTTAAAATGTGCGTACATATAAATATTTACATTTTGGTATGAAGAATTGTAAAAAGTTGAATCTTTTAGATGTTATACATACATACATATATAAAAAATGTTGAATATAAAAAAAAATGGCGAACTTCCAAAAAATGACGAAAAAACCGATTATTTTATATAATTGATCGTGTTAAATTTTTTTCGTGTATTTTTTCGAAAAGTTCATTCAAAAACAAAAATTTGAAGAAAAGGTACCCAAAAGTTAATTTATCCAAAAGTTATGGCTATTTGAAAATAAAAAAGCAATTTTTTTGAAAAATTCATAAAATTTTTGAAGTTGGACAAAAAATTTTGAAAAAATTCTCAAAAATGTTTTTCAAAGGGTAGAAAAGGATGGATAAGTTTCAGCAAAATCTAAAGGTGTCGGGTTCAAAAGTGGTCGATTTGGTATGGAATACCCCATATACAAAAGTGATTCAAGCTTTTCGAATTTATTTCCAATAAAATTATGTTTAGTTATCATATCCGTATAAGAGATAAGCATAGTCAGTATTTGTTTGTGAAAAAATTGTTATACCAACTACTCAAAAATGACCCGGACTGAGAGAAAACTGAATCAATTAAATTTGTTTTGGCATCGTTGTGATCTTGAATGGATCGCCTCAACATACAATATTTTGGTTACTGTTTTGGATGTGCAGCTCGTCAATGCTATACATTGCCACTCACTCTCTCATACTCTCAACCTAAATACGTACATGTAAGTGTATCATTTATTACACAACTCTTATAGTAGTTTTACAATAATTCACAATATTATCTAAGATTTTTCGAGTAGGGTATTATAAAAATATTACTTATATTATGAATTCATACTTGAAAATATATGTAAATGTGTTTTCAATTTATAATCTGAAGTGCGCTAACTCTCACTCTCTCCACGCGACATACTTATGTAATAATACTTATGTACATAAAAAAGGGAGAAGAAAACTAGATATCAGATTCAATATACGTAATATATTTATAGTATTTTTAAATACCTTTATGCTTTCATTAAGTTGACTGATTATCAAGACTTTGCTTTTATAAAGATACGACTCTGATTAATAGAACTAAAATTATAAACAATTAATAATTAAGATAAGGTAGGTACTTACTTCGGACACTGTCTTCAATCTTTATTGCGATTAATTGCATACCTTATGTGTTTTTAGTTAGTACCCTATATGGTAAAGGCCCATTAGGGAATTACTTTTTTGCAAACTGTGACAGAATAGAAATATTTTGACAGTTATTTTTTTGTTGGCGAATTTTGTGTATGGAAAGTTTAACAATCGGTTGATGTGATAGTTTATACTTATCATAAAAATTCTACTAGGAAGTATTTTAAGCATTCTGCTATAGAGTTTTAAATAACCTACTTTATGAAAACCGTAAGCATGTAATTAACATAAAGTGTTCAGTGAGCTTCGTGGAATGGTAGAAAACTTGCCTTATATCATCCAATCAAAAACGTAATAGAAAATTAAGCTCGAGAATTATGTTAAAAGCATCTTTTAAGGAAGGATAGAACTAAGCCTCTTATTGGATTAATTCTACAAATTTTGTTTGACATTCTCAAAATCGTTAGGATCTAAGGCTATTTTCCTTTTGTTTTTTTTTTTTTCAAAAATTGTTTTTAGCAGAGCGTGTTAATGAGACAGAGAGATTTCCATAGGAAAAACAGCAGAAATCTTCGTTTTCTTGCCCTGTTAGACAGATTTGGTCAGTTGTGACTTTTATCTTGTCTCGAATCTTAATAATTCGCCCGTTAACGCTTCCCTCCACTGGTTTAAGGCCTCAAAAAAAACCGACTATAGGCCCTTTCCAGACTGATAATACCACATAAACTAAATTAGACAAATACCATATGTTTGGTAGCTTATTAGAAAAAGAGGTTTTCAAACTTCGAAATATTAGTTTTATAGTCCCGTATTCAGATTTTGGACGTCAAAATATAGTTCGTTGCATTTATATTTTCTCTAGGAGCCTTAAGAATCATGAACGAGAATACCGTTGACCAAAAAATTCCTACTGGGTGCTTGTAAACTCTAAGATTGTTCCATGATTTTTCTTTTATAGAATTTTTTTCTAAATGTAATCAGAATCTTCAACCATTTTAATTACAAGCATAAATCGTGGCAGTTTTTAAGAGCAAAATAATGATTAGCACTAAAGCTTATATGATAGCTCAACATACAGTACACACATAGTACATATACATATGTACATATGTATGTATGTATTTACAGAGATGGGGCTCGCCCTATTCCATCACTACTATTAGGGACTTGTCAAACAGAAATTTACATCTAACCCCACCACCGCCGCCTCAACTCTGGTGAATCACATAGAGTGCGTGTGCTTATTTACATACATATATACATATATACTTATACATACATACATATGTATCTATTTAAGTACATAGGCACTATTTAAATGCAAATGCGATTGTAGCAACGCAATCCGGGTAACCGGGCAAACGGTCGACGCTGGCGCTGGAAGACCGGAAATAAACGACGTGACTTTTAATAAAAGCAAATGGAATAAACAAAAATTCGGGAAATACAATATATGCTTATACAAGTACCAGCAAATGAATGTACATAAAATAATTATGAATGAGTGGAAGAATTTGGAACTGAAGAAGGGAATTATAAGCAACAATAAAAGCTAAAATGATTAGTAGAATTATGAATAAATAAAAAATAAAAGAAACAAAGAAATCGGAAATGTGTGTAGTGATAGGAGAACTTTATTAAAATGCCTCACTTACTACTAAAGTCTAAAAATAGTCAAATTTTATTCGACATTTGAGCACAAAGAATTTTTAAGTAAATACATATGAAGTCGGTTAGAATGGGGATTGAACTCGAACTCTACTGTTAATATGCTTCTCTAACTTTTATCAACATAAGATTTGGATTAAATTTTGTATCGCTGAACAGTCACCATACTACTTATATGAAATTGAATCGGTTACGTTAAGTACGAGGAGCTCAACGGAAAAAGTCAATTAATTTTAGTTAATGTTTTGGGTTTAAAAAGCGTGTCTAGCATGATTTGTATCAAAAAGACCTGAATGTTTTGCAAAAACGACGCAGTGTTAAGGTCGCAAAAGATATGCCTGTCAACGAGGTGGAGAACCCTATCTTCATCAATCGTTAAAATCATCATTACCGGTGACAAGAAGTGAGTTTATGAATCTGACGTTGAAACAATCTAGCGTATGGAGTTTAAAAATTAAGTCGAAACTGTAAAAATCTGATAGCTTATAACAAGTGTTTGGACAATTGCTTGTAACTGGGTATTTATTTCTCTTTTGACATTTCTCTTCAGTAAGGATTGCCATTTCATCATGGAAAGATATACGATCCAACAACGAGTCTTAATTATTAAAATTTACTACCGAAATTCGGTGTAAGTGGCGACAACGCTACGTCCACTTTATGGTCGTCATAATCATCCTCTCAGATCAACAATTGAGCATTTAGTGGAAAAGTAATCGTTCTCAAGCGTCGTTGTGGCGAATTTTGCGAAATAATCTTGACCACCATCTTTACAAGATCAAATTGACGCTACGAGTGGTACAAAGCCTTCAAAGTCGGTCGATAGTTCATTGAAGACATGCCACGTTTTATGCATCATGAATTTGTTCCGGAAGAACAGACGGTCAAGAAGGAATTTTATTTGGGCGTATTGAGGTCTTTGTGTGAGAACATTAGACGAAACCCACCGCATTTGTGGAAGAACAATTTATGGATTTTATAGGAAAATAATAAACCATCGCATCAAGCTACGATTGTGACCGAATTTAAAGCCAAAAATCAACCACCGTATTCACCAGATTTGGCTTCGTGTGATTTTTTCTTCTTCCTCAAACTGAAATTTGGTGAAGCCCAGTCAGTTGATCGAAGAAATAAAACAGAATTCGCTGAAGGAACTGAAGGCCATGGTTAAAAGTGCTGTTAAAAAGTGTTTCGAGGATTAGAAAAATCGTTGGAATAAGTGCATTACATCCGCTGGGGATTGCTTTGAATGCAACAAAATAAAATATTGACGAATAAGCAAGATGTTGCTATAACCAAATTATCGATGAGTGGATATACTACATAAATATCCACTGAATCTTATATCAACTGCTCACATTGTCACTTTTGGGGATTAACCCGCTCTAGCTCTTCCTGAGTGATTTTGCGTCTACTAAGCGCAATTTGCAAATATTTATTTTTAAAAATTCAGCCATAAATTTTGCACAGCTTTTCGAATAATGATACTTGTACGTTTGTACGTCACACACCATTTCAAATCTGCAAATATTTGATTTGCATAGTTTTCTGCAAACACTCATGAATATATGTATGTATTGGAATAAGAGATATATGCCCTGTAGGAAAAATTGAACTAGTAAGGAAAATTTGTGATGAAATTTTTCTTCATATAATATTGAATATACCAGAACCAATATACCAAATTCCAACAGTGTATGAATTTTTGATTTGAGATTTTGCATAACTCATTCCAGACGAGAAATCCTAATTTTATAAATAATTTTTTTATTGTTTATACCAATCGATAAAATATATTTAATTTTATATGAAAATAAATAACTTCACGGAATCTCCTCGAGTTCATAATTATCATTCCTACAAGGTATGTATGTACATATAGTATGCATGAAGGAATGCACTACGTGTAAGGGTACACGCTCAAAATTTGATACATATTTATACAAATGTGCTGTTTTGAAAGATTTTTTGTATCGTTGATGACGTTAATGTCGAAAAAAAACCTATTACGCCACTAAACATTATTTTTATATTTCCATTCCCACTTTGTTTCACTTTTTTTTTAATGTGTTTCAGTTTGTCATATTGTTTGCAATTGTTGCTGATTCCATGCATTTATGTATGTATTTACTCTACTGTTGTGCGTACTTTACTATATATGTAGGTATGTATATAATATATGTATGTATGTGTGTATGTATGCATGTTATGTCTGTTTGAGAGCGCGAATGTTAGTGCTTATCTTATCATAAAAATTTTGTATACTTTTCTTACAAAAAAACCGCAACAACAAAAAATACAATTGCTCATTTTTAATTGCAACATTTTACAGCAAAGTTTTGATTTGAGTTTTTTATAAGTTACATACATACATGTATGTATAGTATATTACGTCCGATCCGTAACAATGAGCCTAGATGGGCACCCTATATTTTTACCTGATAGCTAACCTGGCTTTTCTAGGATATTTTTTCTAAAAATTAGGATTTTTTGAAGCGAAACTGTGATAAAGCCGCAAAATTTTGGGGCTGCAACGAATTTATGTAACACAACAAAACTCAGTCACGCTTGCAGTATACGGACATTTAAATTTCAATCGCTTTATTATATTTAATTATACATTGCTTTGTGTACTACCAAAATGGTTACAAACAAAAAAAGGTAGTGATGCCACTTGTTTCAAAAACTTTCACTAAAACAATTTGATAGCTAAAAATTTTGTATGTGAATTTAGCTGGAGAGGTCTAAGAAATTTTAAGGTTAAAGTAGTTGTAAAAGGCAGAGTTGCCACTTGTTTCAAAACTTTCATTAAAAGAATTTGATAAATAAAAACTACAATCTGTGTAGATAACTGGAGAGGTTTAAGAAATTAAGTATATTTACATATAGTTAAAATTATTTTTCAAAACACACGGATAGAGTTGCCACTTGTTTCAATATTTTCGTTAAAACAATATGTAAATTAAAAACTACACTCTGTACTAGAGTGATTTAAGAAATTTTTTAGTTAAAATTATTTTGCTAAATGCAACAAGTAGAGTTGCCAATTGTTTAAATAATTTTATTAAAAAAAATTGTTAGCTGAAAACTACAATCTGTATATTCAACTGCAGAGGTTTAAGAAATGTTCTAGTTAAAATTATTTTGCAAAACACAACAGATAGAGTTGCCACTTGTTTCAAAACTTTCATTAAAACAAATTGATGATATACAAATTGATGATGTAAGTATTTACATAGATAAAAACTGCAATAGCTGTATCGTGTGTTAACTAGCGAGGTTTAACAGTTAATTTTCGCATAGGGTTGCCACCTGTTTAATAACTGTTAGCCAATCAAGTGCTTGAAAAATAAACAAAATTGTACAATAATCAGACTAGATAGCTTTATGAAATATTTATTTTGTATACAATTTTTAAAAGGGTTGCCATCGTGTAAAAATTTTAATTCAATAAAATTGCCAATTGTGGTTAGGATGAAGATAGCCAAATTTACAATTTCCAGAAACAGTTTTGTACATACATATGTGTGTCAGACATATTTTTCAAAAAGGTTGCCACCTGTTCGCAAATTTTTACTGGAACAAAATTTATAAAATGAATAAAATATTTAAATTACACCCTATATTTTCAGCTGTTAGCCGCATTACATATTTTATAAATTTGGTTTCATTAAAAATTTGCGAACAGCTGGCAACTTGTTAAGTACATATGTATATCCCTGTAATTATGAAATGTGTATTTAATAAAACGCGAAATCGTCGCCAATGTTAATAATTTATTTAAAATAAAATTTTTTCCTATCAAAAATGAATTTTTGTTGAAAATATTTTTTTTTATTAAAAATGTTGTTTCTGTTTTTACGCAAACATCGAAAAAATAACCAATAACAAATGTGAACAATTTTCATTTAAAAGATGTTATTTTATTTTGCTAAAAATGTTGGTATTCCATTATAAAAAGACGGCAACCCTACTAGTCAACTTAATCAAGACTTCTTATTTCGATTAAGAACTTTTTTGTAACCAGAACTTAACTGACAGATGGCTGCAATCCAGACATTGACAAGACTGCCATTAATTTTATTTAATTGGAGTTTTAAAGGATCCAAATCCTTGGAAATGAAAAATAATATGAACATTTTCCGTGCAACTTTTTTATGCCCGTATACTTTTTTTACTATATAAGTTTAATTGAAATTGAAGGAATCTCATATACATATGTATGTTTGCCTAAAATCAAAAGTAATTTGGCATCAATGCATCCACTAAACCCACTTTATGAGGTTTGTGTGCTAAATAAAAATGAATAAAATTCAAAGAATGTACATTTTGCTTATGGTTCCAGCGCCTAGTGGCTGGGAGTATGCGAAAAGCCACACAGTCGCTTCGAAAAATAATGACAAAAGGCACATTTGCGTTCTAAATGGTTTCTAAGAAATTTCTTATCGCGGCACGTTAAGAATAAAAAACACAGAAATGCATAAAAGAAAAAACGATATATAAGAAAGATTTGCAAAACAACTTATAACAATAATAAAATTATGGCGCAATTTCTCATACACACACATACACAAATACAGAATTGCAAAGCAATAACGTAAACATTAGCAGATATGGGAGCAAGAGAGTATATATGCATATATATACATATTTGCATACATATACCTATACATATATATAATTTATATACTCGTATCAAATATATGCGAGAAATTGTGTTAACTAATGCACTCGGCCGCATAAATAAATAACTAAACAGATAAATTGGAAAAAACAAAGTGTTCTTTATCAATAAAATACACGACTGACTTCTGACAGCGTTGCAGTTGAAGTTGCCATCAACAAAAATGCTTCTACAGTCGGAGTCTTCATTAATTTAATAGAATATGTTTGAATTTTTGGCATTTTTAGTTTTTAAAAAAAATTAATTTATCCTTACAACAATAGCTCAATACAATTTATTCTCACTCACCGATTGACGCCTCATGATCGGACATATCCGATAAACTGCACATTGGCGGTGGTATGTCTTTGGTGCCATCATCAGGCTCTTCTTTGATGCGGATATTTGTCTGCAAATAAAGAAAATTTTATTATTTTTAATGAAATTTATTCGTTATAATAAATGCTACATATTTTAACATTGCTGACATATTATAAAGTTGTTTGAGAAAATTTTTTTTACTACAAATCAACTTTAAACTAAATTTTATGACTATAAAGCATTGTTTAAGCGAAAAAGTAGATTTTTTAATTCTACTGTGACAAAGCCCTTAAAGCAACAGCAAAGTAATTAAATCGAGTTCAATACAATCTCATGCCACTCTCCAAGTATTATTCAAAGAATGACAGCTTAGATTACAGGCAATCAGAGCATAAATACTATGTTTTTTAACCTCAATATCAGTTAGTTTTTATTCGTTGATTGAGAAATTGAATCAATTTAGAAAATACTGAAAGTTTTTTATATTCCTTAAGATATTATTAAGTTGGTAAAATAATGCAAAAACAAAAATCCGCGAACAATCCGCTGTTGTGTAGAAACACTGAGGTCAGTCAGTCAGGCAAAACATTTATCGAAACAGCATTTTTAAAATTGGTACCGCGATGTTACCCGAAACCTATGTACATACAAATGTACTTTAAATTTTAACTATAGCTTTACCGTAACGTTACCTACAAAACTGAATAAGATTTTATATTATTTTTGCAAAAAATGTATAAAAAATATGTACTTTTATCGGTTAAGCATTGTTCAAAAATTCTTGTTGATTCGTGTGTGCTGATGTAAAACTAAAAACGAACATAGGCAAATTAAGATTCTTTCAAATAGTTTCAGATAGTACGAGATTCTAGAATCACTGTCGCCCTTCGATAATCTCTAGGAAAAGCTGACTCCGTGATTAGCCCAAGAACCGATATTTTGCCTCAAAGAGTAAAAAAAGCTAAAATTTTTCCCTGCTCTCAGAATAAATTTTTAAATTTGACTGTAGACAGAATATGATGTGGAACAATGATGCGCAACCTGCGAACCCAATGCTCCTTTTATCATAGTTTTAACGGCTGATCCAAGTAGAGGTGCTTTTTTAAATAGCATTTTTAGTTAGATCACGCGTGAGTCGTATCAAGCTGTCATGTTATTTTTATTTAATAAGTGTTGGCATTTTATCATGGAAAGACTTACGTCTCAAAAACGTTAACAAATCCTTCAACCTTATCACGAAAATTCACGTTATGTAAAGAACGTGTTTAGCGCGCTTCGCTCGACTTCTGGTCAACATAATCGTCCTACTGAGCGTACTATTCGCAACACCATCACCTATCTTGAAACCCAGCATTTATTATTGGATAATATTCGGCCGAATAGACCACGTCCAGGACGCAGTGAAGAAAATATAACTGCTGCAATTTAGAGTGTAAACGAAGACCGTGGTGCGTCGATTCGGCGCCTATGGAACCACTTGACGCATTTTACGTAGATATATTAAATTCAAGTCGTTCAAAATACAGCTTGTGCAAGAACTGAAACCGCTAGACTTTCCCAAGCGACATCGCTTCGCTCTATAGGCTCATGAAAAGTTCCAAGAAGATCCGACTTTTACGAGGCAAATTTTATTCAGCGATGAGGCCCAATACTGGCTCAATGGGTATGTAAACAAGCGAAATTGCCGCATTTGGGACGAAAATTAATCTAAAGAGATGCAAGAGCTGCCATTTCATAAAAAAAAACAACGGTTTGGTGTGGTTTGTGGGCTGGTGGAATCATCGGCCCATATTTCTTAAAAAATGATGGCCGGTGATCTCGGCGGCATTCAGACACTTCGCATACATCAATGGATTTATTGAGAGAAAACTCCTGTGAGCAGAAAATTTCAAGATCGTGTGATCGAAAATTGGATTATGGACCAGCTGAAACGCAGCCATGGTCAACATTTGAAAGATTTTAAGTTTGAAGTTTCTGTATTTTTTCTTAAAAAAAGTAGGGAACCACGAAATGGATTACCCTTTATATACTATTAACAAGTCCCTACGTATATCAAGACAATTTTAATATTCATTTATGGACTTTTAGATTAGCGCTAACCTAAATATTAAAAGCCTAAAACAATTAGTGTAAATTTTCTGAATTTTTTTTTAATTTGAAAAATAATGCCTCCCAAATTATTATAAGTATTTATAATGGCAAATAAAAACAACGCCAACAACGCTATTAAAAACACAATCTACACACGCACAAGCGTTTATAATTATAAACAAACAAATAAAATATATGAGCCACTGCACACAACGGTAGTCAATGCCACTGCTGCTGCCATTAAAACGTCGATTAAGTGCAATTAAAACGAGAGCTAACCACTACGTGACCACACATTTTATTACCACGCTACAAATCTGACAGCCCCCGGCGTGGCAATGGGGAACAAGCGTGCAATTACAGCACTATAAATGCACTTATATGTATGTGTATACATGGGTTTGTATGTGCATTGTGTAGAAGTTGCTGTGCACCCTAGTGATGATAATGGGCCATATAGGCTAATCTCAATGATCAATTAAATTGTCTCTCTGTCTATTTATAAACAAGACACTTTTACCCAATTTATTATATTGCATTATAAACAGCATTTATGAAAGATGCGTTTCACACACACACATATATGTATTTATATACACTTATACGTATATTATAGCTGTCGAGTATAATTTTGGACGAGTATTTAGCGACTTATGTGAGGGTTCCTCACAGCACACACGACTCTTTGGCAACAAATATATGATGTGTATGCGACCACCAACCGCCTCGTTAATCAAAACATACTTACATATTTATATATTACATATACATATGAGTGCAATGGTGACACTGTGACTCTAGAAACTTGGCACCCAATGAACATTTTGACTTGATCTAGACTATATTGTATTGGCGGGTTCTTCTAGTTAGCGTTTATGGAGTTGTACTCCATTACAATCGTATACAAAAGCAGCATAGTCATAATTGTTCGTATTCGCTTTTATTTTGCTTTTTTGTTATTGCTATGCGTGACAGTTCCTACAGTCTATAGAAAGAAGAAGCATCCGTTTGCACGGCTTGCCCATATACTACTTGACTCCGAACACTAAATCCAATTGTGCATTTGACTCGAATTGCTTCCACGCACAGTATGCCAACAAAGTATAGAACCACACTCAAAAGCACAGAAAAAAATATTCTAATTTCACAGAAGAATAAAAGACACTTTGATTTTTTAGAGAAGGCGCGCTATGAGCATTTTGCTCACAGAAATATATTTCTTATGTTTTGTACAACTACCTTTAACCTTTCGACTATATTATTTTTGTTTCTGTCAAATAATAAACATTTTTTAAGCTTAAGGCTCAGTAATGGTATTTATCTTAAATTTAAATATGTAACACTTTATTTATCCGATCTCAACTGAACATTTTGTTCGTGAGCAAAATGCTCACCGCGACAAAGCATGTCACTGTCTGGAGCGCGCCTTCTCTAGGGTTAAGGGATATTTTTCGCGACAGAATTATACTTACATATATCACGCTGTATTCAGACACTTGAGGTTATAATTAAATGGCTTTAATGCTATAGGGGTTTCATATCAGCGAGTCCCACAAGTGGACAACTTCTTGGGAGGAAAAGAAAGATGTTTTGATGTCTCCAAAACTGAGAGAAACGTGTTAAGGATTCCGATTTAAGGGCATGCATCTGGAATTTCCGGTCCCTTACTTGGAAAAATTACACTGCCCATCTGGTTAATGTCCTCGTGAGGGTAGAGGTTGACATCAGCGCCATTTCCGTGGGTACATAAAGGAGCGCAAATTTGGTGTCTGATTCGTGGTGAAAGAGAGACTCCATCGCCGAGTTCTGGCATTCACGTCTAGCCACAATCTGCATCAAAGCAAAGTTACTCAACATAAAAAAAGGAATGACGATGTGACTAAGGACGTCTTCTATGAACGCTGGGAGCATACCTATAAGAGCTGCCCCCGCCACGATGTCAAAAACGTGCTTGGGGACTTTAACGCTAGTGTGGGCAAAGAAGGTATCTTTGGCACAACAGTCTGTCATTTCAGCCTGCACGAGGAAATATCTCCAAATGAGTTGAGCCCGATCGACTTTACCGGAGCCCGAAATACCGTTATATGTAGTACTAGATTCCAGCATAAGAAGATACATCAAGCTACCTGGCTGTCTCCGGATCGAAAAGCCACAAACCAGATCGATCATGTTGTGATGAACGGAAGACACGTCTTCAGTTTTTTAGTCCTAGCATTGACTCGAACAAATTGCATTTAAAAAATTATTTTTTTTTAAGACTTTATCAAATTTCAACTGAATTCCATTAAGTTAAAATCGGTTTCTTATTATCCTGCCAAGTGTTTTTTTTCCAACTAGGGAGCAAAAAAATATGTTATATGAAATAATCGAAACTTAATAGCTTAAGAATATTTATTACTACTTTTACTCGAATATTAATTGACGTCACCACACTGTGCCATCATCAAGAGGGCAGCGAGAAAGCCATGAAGTCCGCCAATGTTCTTCTTGTTTGTATAATAATGTACTCGTACAATTTTTGATACGAGTAAGATAGCGAAGGTCACAATGTCAAGTGAATATTTCACAAATACTACAAGCAAATTTATAACAAGTTTGATAACAACAAATAAGTTTCTAACGAAATGTCTAAAAATAAAAATAAGAGGGGGTTGAAGTGAGGTTCTGGTGGGGAAATGTGTGCCTTACATTAAAATTTCTGGTAATTTAAAGTGAAAATCGATAGACATAATTCAATGTGATTATAATCGGTTTTGTTTATTTTTAGAAATATTTATGCTTCTACGTATTGTACGTTCTGTATTATTATTTGTTACGGGTCGAATTTGGAAGAGTGACCTGACTAGAAGCTTCAAAAAATCGTTTTTTTTTTTGCTTAAATCTCTTTAAAAATTATATAAGAATATGTCCCCAAAGTTATAGATAGGAATTCGAAACATTGTCGAAGCTTGAGGAGAAATAGTGGCTGAGAGTCTATCAGGTATATGAGCGCTAGGGCAGACTATGACGCGCGATTTCTCAGTTTTTCATATTTACGATTTTTCTTAATTGGCGGGCAGGATAGAAAAAAACTTAGCATGGATGGAATTGGGAAAACGTTTATTATCCTAGAATTTGGCGGAATTATGAATTTCAGTGATAGAAACTGTTATATAGAAACTATATTCCAAAATATACCTAAGTTAAAATTTTTTATAATTTCACTTTAAAAAACTCAGTATATTCTGTTAACCTTCCTTACTTTCTTCCAATATGGTAATATTCTGAGAAGTTCTGACAAGAGCTAAGATAGGAAACGCGAGAGAAACCCATATCTTGAAGCTTGAAACATTGAAAACAATAATATGCATTTATTTTTTTTGGAGTTAAAAATTTTTTTGCGAAAGGTAAAAATCACATATTAAAAACGAGGTTTTCCAATGAGAGTCATATGATTTCTCTAAAAAAAAAAAACAGACTAATTGTTAAAGAACTTCAGATGCTTTTTATATAAGGAGAAATACAATTGATACGATTTAGTTCTGAATCATCTTTCAAATGGCCTCCACGACATCGCTTGCAGGAACGAATTCGATGAACCTAATTTTCGAGTACTTTTTCCACTAAATCAAGTGAATATCATGGATAGCACGTTCAATATTGACTTCGAAATCTTGAAGAGAGTGTGGTTTACTGCTAAATGACTTGCAATGACTTCAATGACTTCAAATACCCCACAAGAAATTGTCGAATGGTGTTAAATCACAACTTCTTGAAGGCCATGGAATGTCACAATTTCTTCAAATAATCGAATACCTAAACTTTTCTCGACTTGATCAGCTAAGCTGCAACATATATGTATGTACATATGTAGGTAATACTCGTATGCTATTTAGGGAAGCCAATGTCAAGAAATAAAGTGGATCGAGGCTCACTGGTGCATGGGCTGGTGTGCGGAATTGAATATACATAAATAATATTAAAGATTCGATGTTCTCATCTCATTATTTATATGAATTCTTCTTCCCCAAGTGGGATGGCAATTGGTGTGATCTAACAGTATATTACGCCTATGTAAGCAGTTTAGAAGAAGAATATTACTTTGGTTCCACTCTAGAGTCTAAATCACAAAAGCACTGTCTATTGCGTGCCTTTTCACTGATGAAGAAGAAATTATTAAAAAAATAGTTTGATTAAATAAGATAATGAGCTACCTAAATGATATAAACCGCACAGATCTACATACTATATAAGAGTATACTTGTAAAATCTGAAAAAAATACTTTATATTCACAAACAAAATTTCGGAAGTGGCATAAAGCCATAAAAGAATTTCGGTGCTTCTCGACAATATCACTTACGACCAAATGTCCTGATCTGTCTGCATGTATGCGGAGATAATTTTTTTTGAGGTAATCTGATATGCGATCGTAACCAGCTATGAAAACTATAAAGTACAGTACACTACGGGTTATGGAGTTAGTACTTCGTACATATGCACACACATACTTATGGGCTACATAAGTCTATATGTATGTATGTATTTAGTACACATGTTTTTTAATAATTTTGAATTTTGTTGTTGCTTAACCGATTGCATACAGCTGTCTGTCTGCGCCATTTTACCTTTTGCACTGAATGCTATTAAATTTCATTCACTTTCCAAGACACTGCGCAGGCGCACAGGTTCACTGTCCTGCACTGTCATACGATTTTCGGCTTCCAATGTGAAATTCATAATAATAAAAAAATGATATATGCATGATCTATGTATTGGATATGAATATTAGATTACAAAGTGGCGTATGGCACGTCTGAAGATCAACGAACGTTTCCAAGAGAAAAGGATACAATAAGCACACACACACACACACATACGCACACGTTTATACAATATTTTATGGGTTAGTGTGGGTCAGGGTGTGTCAAACGCTCAAACGATCTAAGCAGAGTGCATAAGGAAGCGAAATACGACAAATTACCAAGCACTCACCTATGTTCTTATGTAGGTTTGTATGTGTGTGTGCTCATATTATGCATGTAAAAAGTGCACGTTAAAATGACCGGATGAGGTGCGTGGTTTGCAGTTTAGATTACATCAAAGTTGTCAGCCACAACTGGACAACCGTCCGGCACAATGAACTAACTGATCGATTGTCTCGAATGACTACCGACATGTCTCGCGATCGGAGTAGTTCAGTAGGTAGGTGCGGACGTCGTTGGCTTGAATTTTCCTTATTTTTTATGTTTTTTTCTTTTAGCGATGAACTTCACGCGGAGAAAAAGTCAACTTTTTATTTATAGTCATCAAAGGCATACATACATATATGTATACATATTTATGTGTATAGATTAACGACTGATGGGTAGTCAGCGAGTGACACACGTTGAGCCAAGCATATATTCATACATACATATGTATGTGTGTGTATGTAATGCATTTAGTGTTGCCATACTAGTTAAAAACAATTAGACTGAAAGTCAAGTTCAAAACTTTAAAATATTCTACTTTGAATACGAATGCGTGCTATACAATTTTCTGATCTCTAAAATATCCCTCACCAGGGTTGTGCGCTGAGTTTGGTACCAGCAATGAAAGGAGGAAAACAGCCCTGGATTGTTGTAAACTCGGCTATAACCGCGTAAGCGATGCCTACGCCAATAAAGAAGAAGAATAAAATTGCCGCATATACCTGAACTCCACCGACTCTATTGGTAGTCATAACCTTGAGAGAATTTGATTCACCTTGTAAACGGTATAACTCTAAGCAGAAGATTCGTGTTTAGATTTAAGGTAAAAGCAATGTTTCTAACAGTGAGAAGTAATATTCTGCCTCCACAATTAGATCTAACATAGAACAGAGAAGTGTGACTGCTGTAAAGAGTCGAGAGTTTCTTTTGAATAATAGAGAGTATGATCCTGCAAAAATGTATGGGTTTTCCTTCTTGACAACAGCCAATATTTTATAAGACTTTATCCATGAGCTACACGAACGTTAAGCCGACAACAAAAATATATGTATGTCTATCTAAAAAAGGTGGTGGAAAGATTGGATAAGTTGTCAAGATGAATGAATCTGTATAAAATCTGCAATATTGTGGAAGGAGCTTACTTTTCATAACACCATTTAGTTTCGACAATTGCTATTTTTTATTAATAGGCTTTTTCAGAAATTTGTCTGATATTTGATCTATTTTGGATACCTTAAATATTTTAATAAAAATCAGTACAGCCTTAAAAGTTAAGTTACATTTTCGAATAATTCAATAGCTAATTGTTACTAAATAAAACAATATGACGTTTCAGCAATAGATTGTTAACTGAACGCGAAGACCATACGCTGGTGTCACGGTAGGATAGGTTAGACCATTGAGATGATCCCCATACCAAAGGTAATGCAGGATCCCACTTGGGCAGCTGTGGTCATTTAATATTCTCGAAATTTCTAGGTTGCCAATCCGATGGAACTAGGGTAAGCTCAGCTCTATAACAAGCGATTCCGCTGTGACCTAGCAGCCAATCAAGTCGGATAACAAACTTGATGCTACTGATAAAGAGGTCAAACACTCCTTCACTCGCCTAGAGCGCACTGTCAGCGAGATCAAGGCAGGTATTGCAGATTTTCTATCCGAGCGAATGTTTGTGGTAACTTTAAAACCAATAAAGTGTCAAACTAAGCACTAAAATAAGATATAGAACTATAATTTGGCACAGAAGATTGCAGTAGCAAGGGACACTGCGTGCTGAAAATTTTGAAAAAGTGGGTGTGGACCCAGACTCCAATAAGTTTAATGTACATACATACATATATCCTAAACCACTAAAGCTACTATAGCCAAAATTCGCTTAGGACAATTTTTATAAGTACTTTTACCGACATTGTTAAAATGGATGAAATCGGAAGATAACCCCGTCCACTCCTTATATAACAGTACCATTAAAAACCATAAAAAGTGCGATATATCAACGACAAAATATACTAGAGACATAAAATTTTACACCCGAGATGGTATGAGAGGGTTTTATGAGAGCCGGGTAAAAATTGGACAATGGACGCGCACCGCCCACTTTTAGGTGAAATCCTATATTTCGAGACCCGTCTTACCGATTTCGACCAAATTTGGTTCGTTGCATTCTTCTCACATTCCTTTTTCACAGCGCGAAAATAGGCGAAATCGGACAGCAACCGCGCCTACTTTTAATATCTGACCAAAACATGCCCAAATCCAATAAAAACTGGCTAGGTATCGAATGTATGGACCCCAGTATCTATAGTTGACTTTGGCCCGAAAATATCGGACAATGTATGGGATGTACACTTCAAATTCAGAGAAAATCCTTTCCTAGCAATAGTATCTCTGTATATCAAAAATTAATTGAATCGGGTCAATACTTCCCTAAGCCCCCATATACCTAACAGAACGATTTTCGAGCTTCCAGCGGACTTTATACCGGTCAAAATGTAAGTTATCTCAATGAAAATGAACGAGCGTGTTTCTACCCGATACTACTTCTAACTCCCATATAATATACATATATACCTAAAATTCTTGTTTTTCTAATGAACCTTATGCGGAATATGTAAGTCAGTGTATAAGTTGTACATATAATTCATAAAATTTCTTGGAATCCGATCATCCAGTTGACGTTTTGCACCCTAAGATATTTCCCTGGCTTTAGTTCTCGCAAATTGCAAGAGTATATAATGTTCGGTTGCACCCGAACTTATCACTTCCTTACTTGTTTAAAATAAATATAGCAAAAAAATAAAAAAACAGATACTCAACGCTCGAACATGTGTAAGAAAATTAAAACATTTTCGCCATAAAAACATGCAAAAGTGGCAACACCGTCTACTACAAATATACATACATTTCCTTTTCAATCGACAATTTGCCATATCCACGCTGTCGCATACATATTTCCACATTCGCTTTTGTACTAACAATTATAATTTGCAATTTACGCACATACAATGAACGTCAATTTAGCATTTGCCTTCGATGCGTCGAAGCGTGCCTACACGCAAACAAATACTTATACGCGGCGATCTACACAAGTAGGTGTATGCTACCTGCCTGCACACATTCTAAGGATAAATATGTCTATTTAAAGACACTCATCGTTGTCAACACTGTCACTCAGCGCGTGCAAATGCTTTGCGTCCATATGTGTACATTTGTATATACTTATATGTGTGTGCGTATGTGCATAAATATTAATATTTCTTTGTGTGTATTTGCATAAGCACTTTAAATGAAAGCCAAAAACTACAAAAAAAAAATGATTGCAATGCAAATGTCAAATGTGTATGTGATTATGCATATACATATATACATATGTGTGTGTGTGAAAAGAATAGCCAGTTGCATTTGGCTTTGCACAAATCTGGCTAATAACGTGACTGGCATGGCCAATAAGTCGAGGCACACGTTAATTTCCAAAGCTTCGTCCGCAAAAGAGGATATAAATAAATATGTATGCAAATGTGTGTGTTTGTGTATTTGAATGATTTGCGAACGCGTAAGTAGTAGCTGCCTAGCCCCAGCGGCATGTCCTACACAGCGGCATCCAAACTCTGATCTGCGAAAGACACACATACATATGTATAGTACAGTATATACATATACTCGTAAATACATATATATCAACAAATGTGAACTTTATGCGAACGCAGCGGAAGACAGCGAACGATCGAGCAAAGTGATAAATCAAAGTAATTTATAATGGAAGCGATTGCAAACGCAATTCCTTTGATTTAAATGACAGTTTCACGGCTTCGTAACATTTATTTCGTTAAACATTTATCGCACAATTAGCTAATATCAGTGTGTATCATAAAATATGCTTTGCTTTGGCAGCTGAAGCCACGTTTCAGTTTGTGAGGTTAGGATATGCGGCAAAGGAAAAGAAGAGTTTAGTGATCACGATGACTTCAAGAAAATTGATATTCCATGAAGGCTGTCTTCGATTAGAGAGTGACAGAACAAACAAACTACGCCAGTGGTTCGAACAGACTGGCCACACTTGCAATTTTATGCTCTGAAATTGTGTTCGCTGCTTTTTTATTTGGAAATATACTTTTTCTTTGAATAAAAAATGGTTTCTGTAAGTTGGTTATCTATAAAAAAACCGGTCAAAATAGACATTCAAGGTTACATACGTTTACAACAAACTGAAAGTTGATATAATAACATGATTAAAATCAAGAAAAACTTTAAATTTTATTACGGGAATAATTTAAAAATTTATCTGAGAAGTAGTTAATGCTAAAATTTCGAATTTTCGAAAATCAATATTGTAATTTCTGGTTTTCGAAAATCATTATTATTATGACATCAATTAGCAAATTTCATCCCTTTTTTGGAATTCACATTTTTAAGCCTATAAACCTTTTTCTTTGATATTCCCTTTCTAAAAGCGCTTAATCATGGTTATAACCTAAAATAATTTATTTCTATATTTTTTTCGAATTTTAAAAAATCATTATTTTACTTTAGAATTTTCGAAAATCACAATTTTGAACGTATGTATCTTTAACTCACATAATAAAATCGTTTCATTGCAGTATATCCCCAATCAACAAATTTTTTGCGTTTTTGGAATTTTTGAAAAGCTCTCTTTAAAGCCTATAAACCTTTTACCTTGATATTTCCTTGTTAAAATCGGTTAACCATAGGAGTAACGTAGAATAATTTATTTTTATTAATTTTTCGAATTTACGAAAATCACTCATTTAATTTCGAATTTTCGAAAATCTTAATTTTAAACATACATACATATGTACTCACATAATAAAATCGTTCCATCGTAGGTATGTCTTCAAAAAATCAAAAATCCACTTTTTTTGGAATTTTCGAAAATCACATTTTAAAGCCTATAAACCTTTTACCTTGATATTCCCTTAATAAAATTGGTTAATCATAGGTTTCTTCTAAAATATTATATTTCTTTCCCTTATTCGATTAACACCTTTCAAAAATACAAAAGGTTCCTTAGAAGAACTTGATTGCGATTGTCCAGTGCATGGCAGTTACATATATGCTATAAGGTCTGATATCAAGCAAATGATCAGTTTCTTGGTGAGATAAGGACAGGTGCAAAATTTCAGATCGAAATCTCAAAAACTGAGGAGCTAGATCGTTTATATAAGTATATAGACAGACCGATTACTAAGCACTAATGATTATTTTACTATGACATTTGGAAAATGTCACTATCATACCAACCTAGAAATGAATATTTCGGCGAATGGGTTTTCACGCGAATTTTAAATTAAAGAGTCTTAATATTTTTTGCCCACATAACGAAGGGCTTAATTTGAACTACGAAGTTCTGTCAATGGGTCCAAAATATACATATTATATTCCACATTTATTGAGTGAACGTCTTGAAGATCATATATACATATGTACGTGTACAAAAAAAATTAAATGAAACTTAAGCGTTTAGCATTTTTATCACATTTTCACTTTGCACAAATTATGGGCTAAGGTATTTATGCCAAGAACAAACGCAGTCGCTGTCATTAAACGCACCATAACTAATTATGTGCTTACATATGTACATATATACATATATACATGCATATAATTATAAGTATATCGGCGATCAAGTGAAAAAACGAACTCCCCCACATGCAACTGGTGTATTAGGGATGTACCTTTTGATAATGAATAAAAAGTTTACGAGCCAAAGGCAAGTGAAATAACAAAGGGACAAATTTGGATATGGTCCGGTTTATAAAATCAAATCTGGAGTTTAAGGCTCCATGTGGCAGAACCGGCAATTCGCACAAGAAGCTAGAAGCCCCTATATGTGCTCCTTGAGCTTACAATGGCAAATGTAGAAGCCAAAAAGTAGCCTGAGTTTATCTCTTGGGAGGTTGATTAAGGTTGTTGATTTTAAGATTGTAATCACCCATTTGTTGATACCAATACCCCTCTCTGCCCATGCGGAGTCCCACGACTTCTCCGTTAATTTCTTCCGGCGTTTTCAAGCCAATGGTGTACCACTTGATTGTACTATCCATAAGCAGTAGCTTGGGAGCAGAATCGTTCCATTCAACTTTACTGCTGATGGTAACCTTGAACTTCTTACACTTTTGGTAATGAAGTTCTTTGAGAGAAGAGCCAGTGGTATTTAGCCACTTAAGTCCTTCATGCGCTGGAAAGAGATTATCTGACCTCTGTAAAACACTTCTGCTGTCATTTGAAGCAGTGTATGTTTGGCTACCCGACCGATTAGTAGCTGAAATTCCGCCATCGGACATGTGCGAGTGGCATCCGACACGCAAATGCAGGCGAGTCGTTGCAGCTCCGATAGTTGATGTCCTACAGAAGTCTGCGATGCTTTCGATGCCTCATGCCCCCATTCGCCCCAAGTGTGATAATCGGTCGCATGGTCATGGTGTACAACCTGACAACCGCAGGAATTACCAGTTAGCCGATTGCCCATCATATAATAGAACACCCCTAATGCACCCTCACTTTCGAATGCAGTGAAGTATGAATTAATATAAGAATAAAAATACATACATATATAGCAAATATGTACATATAAATATTTACGTATGTATGTATGAAGACAGCAAATTATGCAAATTCTCGCCACATGCGATGCATATTAAATACAACATCTAGTCGATAAATGCAAAACTTGCATTTTAATGAGACAACATCACCTTTTCTTTCAATTATTCTACAAATTTTGAAGATTTGTTTGATTTAATTATTTTATACAATTTTTTTCGTGAAGCAGATAACTCACCTCGATCAGATTCTTCAGGAACGTCACTCGCCGATTCTTTTTCAGACGCATGCTGCCGCCTGCGCTGTTGCTATTACCGTTGTTGCACAAAATTGAATTGGTATTGTGGTTGTTGTTATTGTTAGCACTAATATTTTGATTATTATTATTTACAATTGCACTAGCACTTACACTGGCACTATTATTATGGCTGTTGCTGTTGTTATTTTGATTATTATTACTATTGTTGTTGTTTATATTATTTTTATTGAATAAATAGTTGGTGTTGAAATTGAGTATCTCACTGAAGTGAGCGTTATTCTTTTGGTAGAAGGAGGCCGGTGCAGTTGGTAGCATAAATCTGGTAGTTGGCAACTCTGTTTTACAAATCGCAAGTTCCATATTGTGCAGGCATCTGTAAAAGAGAAAACATATACTTATAAAAACAATTGTAGTTAAAGTTTAAAAAGGGGCACGAAAAAAATACAGTAACGGACCAATAAATGGAGAATTTTATTTCGAACTTTTTGTACCAAGTATTATGTAATATTTATATGTATATGTTTGTAATTCCTGAAAAAATCAGGTTTTTTATTATTTAATCAAAAAGGTTTAAAAATCTGTAAGATAAGCATTACCATATAACAAGTCAGCTCACTACATACAAATATATGTACATGTTTTGTTTTCTAATAAACTTTTAACCTTCGGCAAAGTTCGTAATCTAAGGAAATCATTGCCTTTACCGCTGACCCCAAAACTACCGACGAGGTCAACAATACAACATATATTTAGCACCTAAACACGAAACAGACCCACAGGGCCTGTATAAGGGTAAGGCAATGAACAAAAAAGACAGCTAAGTATGCTCATTACCAAGGGTAATCCAGGACAAGATACACATCACCCATCTTGAGACCCAGATTTATTATTGGATAATATTCGACCGAATAGACCACGTCCAGAACGCATTGAAGGAAATATAGCAGCCGTAGCTGAGAATGTATGAAGTCGGCGCCGTTAGCACCAACTCGGCCCGACCTTTCGAACAACTTGGCGCATTTTTCGCCGAGATCTTAAATTGAAAGCGTACAAGCAAGCTTGTGTAAGTACTGAAGCCGTTCTATGGGCTCCTGGAAAGTTCCAAGAAGATCCGACGTTTTCGAGTCAACCTTTGTTGAGCAATGAGGCCCATTTCTGGGTGTGTAGACAAGCAAACTTGCCACATTTGGGACGAAGAGCACCCTGAAGATATTCAAGAGCTGTCATTTCATACAGAAAAAGGAATGGTTAGGTGTAGTTGGTGGCCCGGTGGAATCATCGGTCCATAATTTTTGAAAAATGATGTCCGTGAGCAACACGTAACCGTCAATTGCGACCGTTGCTATAATAACTGACTATTTGATAACTGGAATTGAAGCTCTTGATCTCGGCGACTTTTGGTTTCAGCAAGACCACGCCACTTCCTACACATCGCATTAATCAACGGATTTGTTGAGAGAACACTTCGGTGAGCAGTTAATTTCACGTTTTGGGCTGGTCGATTGGCCACCAAGATGGCATGTTATCAAACCGTTATACTTTTTCATGTGGGGATATGTAAAGTCTAAGTCTATTTAGTGTGTAATCCAAAATTACGTACTATATAAATATTAAAATTTCAAAACAGTTGCTGTTCTACCCCACCAGGTGCGCCCTTTATGGAAATAATGCAATATTAAAGAATAAAATATTTTAAGAATAAGGAAACTCCTCTCGCATTATTAACATGTTTTTGTGAATAATTTGATGATGGTTAGCAAGTAAAACTTATCTCTTTAAAAGTTGCTCGTAATAGAGCAGCTGTAATTGGCCCAAGTACGCTTATTATCAACTAAGTCAATAATGAAATAGTTGCATGACAATTATATGAATGAATGAATGTACATACATATGTACATATATATATAAGTATATGTATGTACATGTGTATACATTGTTGTTCTAATAGCTATAAATTAAACGGCTAATTGTATATATTTTTAGCTTTTTTACTCAATGAAGTGTTTGTTTTTCTTCTTTGGCGTCACTTATTACTTTGTAAAGTACAACAACCACAATGAAAAAAAATAAAAATAAACATAAAAATAGAAAATGTGAAAAAAGAAAATAAAACGTACAATATAAGAAAATAGAGACATTATCTGTAAATAACTGGCACGAAATGACAAGCTAACAAATTGACAAATCCAATTGGCGATGTCATTTAGTTCACACTTTGCCGTTAAATTTCTGTAAATAACACCTACATACAAATTATTTGTTTACTTATACAATTATGATGTTTTGAGCGTTTTTGTTGTGTTTTACTTTAATTATTTCTACATTGTTTCAGGCAAATTATGACTTTTTCTCAAATCAGTTGTTTTAAAAAGGCAAATATTTTAATTAATTTTTCAACACATAACTCAGTCTACACACATATGGTATATATATACGATTTTACACCTATATTCGTGTATGTATGGTTTAAGGCAATAATATAGTTTATTTGTTGGTTCAAAAATCGGCACTTTTCAAAGTCCCCAACACCGTAATTAGTAAAGGTAAATATTGAGACAATACAAATATACAAACAATTGCGCACAATTTCATATACACACACAACAACTTATAGACAGTCATACATACACATACATACATTGTTATTGTGTGTAAAGTTGTGTGGGTATGCGTGCGAGTCAATACGTCAAAGCAGGCGACATCAAAGGTTATTTTGGCGGGGATGCACTGTGCACCAAATACATATTTTATTTTCATAGTTTTCTTTTTACGTTTTCCACACATTTCATTTTTTTTCTCCATTGCGAGTGCAACTTTTTCGATCAGTCGTGTAGCTAAAAATGAAAATGTGTATGAAAAAGGCCACAACAAAGGCGCCGCTTTGAAGTTTTATGTTTTTAAGAGCGTGTTATAATTCTTTCCGCACTTCTCTCGCTCGATCTCTCTCTCCCCCTCACACACTGTCTCTTTCTAACTCCAAGTAAGCCCCAGTTTATGGGCAAATCAATTCATATGCACACTTACGTTTGTTGGCTTTGTGACTATTTGATAGCCTATTAAGCGCAGCTCATTTCGGAAATCTTCAGATCTGAGGGAATTACACGCACACCTTTGTGCATATACACCGTGTATATATTTACATAACAGATAAGTATATAATTAAAGTATATCCGTGATTGGGAATAAATTGTTCTTAAATTATGAACCGTAATTATATAAGAAGGCGCCTAAAGGATTGCACGAATAGCATTACTGTCCTGAGAGACACAAAAAACAATACTCCGTTTGTCGGTTCTACACAATTAAAGCTGATTCAGTCTTATATCCGGATAAGGCGTGACGGACTAACAATAGCAGTCGACTTTATAGCATCGAGGATCAGCACGAAGATGGCCATACTCTATATTACAAAAACCTGAGAGCTCTCGATAGTTTAATGAAGAGAAAAATAATACTTAGAAAAGTTTAGAACTTACATAATATTTTTATTGGCGGAGACATCACTTACGCGGTTATAGTCGTGTTTACGACGTATAATACCCTTCACAGATACAAAAACTGCCATACAAGAACTTGATTTTGATACGTCAGTTTGTACGAAGCTTTATGCTATAGTACTACGATTATAGCTGAACAATTGTTTCGAAGATTGTACAGGCTTTCGGCAGTAATCCATGAAAAATTTCGTGATGATATCTTTTCAAGTAAAAAAGTTTACCGTTCAAGCATTTAATTCCGTATTCTCAGTTTCTATGACAGCTATATGCTACAGTGGTCCGATATCGGTGATTCCGACAAATGAATAGCTTCTTTTGGAGAAAAGAACGTGTGCGAAATTTCAGATCAGAGTTCAAAAACTGAGGGACTAATTCGCGAACGGACGGGTCAAATCGACTCAGCTCGTCATGCTGATCGTTTACACATATTTTTTAACAGTCTCCAGCGCTTTATTCTCGGATCACTTACTTGCTACAGCTGTACTAAAAATAAAACAAAAAAACGCGTTTGAAGACAAATTACTCGAAATGATTGAACTGTGTGGCACTTTAGGGACTCTAAGTCAAAAACTCTTTGAGATATCGATTTAAAGTGGAGTTCTAGTCCAGAAATTAAATAAAAAAAATTTCCATAATTCGATAGTATTTAAAAATATCTCCCTAAGAGAATTTTTTTTTTTTTTTGAATTAAAAATATTTCAGAAGTTATAACAGTTTTAGTGACGTGGCAACTGGATCGGTTTATTCTACAGTTATGATGCCTTAAACTTAATGTAAAACTTTTACTTAAGTTCGATATACTTGAAAGAAAGAATAAATTAAGCAACAAAAAAAATTAAAATTTAAATTTTTGATATCCTTAAAAAATTCGACAAAGTTAAAAAATTAGGGGAGAAATCGACTTAATTTTTGAGTAGGCTCCACTTGAAGAAAAATAAATTGTTTTCAGTTTACTAAAAGCTTGCTTCATTTTGCGAATGACCTCATGTGATTACTACCCAATGACAAACCCTTTTTCCCTCCTCTACTTCAAAGACGCATAACTCAATGAAATTTTCTTTTTTTATACCCTGAACAGGGTATATATTGAGTTTGTCACGAAGTTTGTAACACCCAGAAGGAAGCGTCGAGACCCAATAAAGTATATAAGTATATAAATGGTCAGTATGTTGAGCTGAGTCGATTTAGCCATGTCCGTCTGTCTGTCTGTCTGGCCGTCTACCCGTCTGTTTTGTATATAAGTAAATATGTATACATACGAACTATTCCCTCAGTTTTCAAGATATCGTTTTGAAATTTTGAAACGTCATTTTCTCTTCAAGAAGCTGCTCATTTATCGGAACTGCCGATATCGGACCACTATACAATATAGCTGCGATACAAACTGAACGATCGGAATCAAGTTCTTGTATGGAAAAGAACTATACTATACGGATTACTATAACATAGAGCTTCCATACAAACCGAACACATAGTTTACTAACATAAATGCACCTGTGAAGGGTATTTAGCTTCGGTGCAACCGAAGTTAACGTTTTTCTTGTTTTTTTTTGGAATTAACTTTGTGTACTCTTCAAATATAAATAACAGTAATAAAAAATTATAATCAAAATATCAAATGTTTTTTTAATCACTAGCCAAAAAAACGCCTGAAAGTCGGACCTCTAAACTAGAGTACCTCCTTAAATTTTAGGGTGTTCTTTTGAAGGTACAACTGCTGGCGTACGCCGATGATAGTTCTGCTTTCTCCAGACTGGACAAGGAAGCAAAAGAAATGGTCTTGCAGTGAACGAGGCAAGACGAAATATCTCCTGTCATCAAACAAACAGTCGTCGCACTCGCGTCTTGGCCCCCACGTCACTGTTGACAGTCATAACTTTGAAGTTGTAGATAATTTCGTCTATCTTGGAACCAGCGTAAACACCACCAACAATGTCAGCCTAGAAATCCAACGCAGGATAACTCTTGCCAACATGTGCTACTTCGGACTAAGTAGGCAATTGAGAAGCAAAGTCCTCTCTCGACAAACAAAACCAAACTCTATAAATCACTCATGATTCCCGTCCTGCTATATGGTGCAGACGCATGGACGATGTCAACAACAGATAAGTCGACGTTGCGAGTTTTCGAGAGAAAAGTTCTGCGAAAGATTTATGGTCCTTTGCGCGTTGGCCAAGGCGAATATCGCATTCGATGGAACGATGAGCTGTACGAGATATACGACGACATTGACATAGTTCAGCGAATTAAAAGACAGCGACTACGCTGGTTAGACCATGTCGTCCGAATGGACGAAAACACTTTAGCTCAAAAAGTATTCGACGCAGTACCCACCGCGGGAAGCAGAGGAAGAGGAAGACCTCCAAACCGTTGGAAGGACCAGGTGGAGAAGGACATGGCTTCGCTTGGAATATCCAAATCTCGCCACGTAGCGAAGAGAAGAAACGACTGGCGCGCTGTTGTTGACTCGGCTATAATCGCATAAGCGGTGTCTACGCCAATTAAGAATTAAGAAGAAGTTCTTTTTAAAGGTTTAAAAAATTGAAATATGTAGGAAAAAGAAAATCGATTTTACACTCGATGTGCCCTTTAACTTTCTGATATTTGATTTTCCAGCTCTTCATAGGCAGCTCAGAATTTGTTTGACCCTTTAATTTTAGGACAACATTAAGAAATATCGCCACAACTGTACTAATGAAATAAAGGTTTAGATTGTGAGAGGGCCAAAATAAATAATTCTAGAGTCATATGTATATGTATGTACATGTATGTACATATGCATCGTTGCGAATGTTGGAAAAGGCTTACGATGATTCCGTTTAATCAAAAAACAAGCCAACGAGTGATACAAAGCCTTCAAAGACGGTCGAGAGATCGTTGAAGATATGCCTCGTTCTGGACGAATTTATGGACGAAGGATTTGTTGCTTGAAAATCGTCACGCAAGTGTTAGAGAGATGGCAAGAGAGCTCGACATCTCTGGCGAGTCCGTTCGAATGATTTTGGTAGATATTTAGGCTGCATTTTTTTGCAAAAAGAATTCATGGAGAGTATTATAAACAAATCAACAATCCTCGCAATGAAAAGGAAAAAACGAGCCACAACCAAAAAAAACACGCCTAAGCGGGTCAGAAATCAAGGTGATGCTCATTGTTTTCTTTTTCGATATTCGTGGTTCGGTGTATCATGAAATTGTTCTGGAGGGACAGATGGTCAATAAAGAGTTCAATTTGGTCGTATTGAGGCGTTTGCGTGAGAACATCCATCGAAAACGGTCAAAATTATGGAAGAACAATTTATGGATTTTACACGATGATAATGCACCGAGCCACGATTGTTACCGAATTTAAAACCAAAACCGCAATGAATACCACCGATCAACCACTGTATTCACCAGATTTGGCTCTGTGTGATTTTTTTTTTGTTCCTCAAATTGAAGTTACCGCTCTGTGGAACCCGTTTTGAGTTGATCGAAGAGATAAAAGAAAATTCGCTGAAATCCCATCCCAAAAAGTGCTTATAAAAAGTGTTCGAGGACTGGAAAGATCGTTGGCATAAGTGTGTTACATCTGGTGTGTGGTGGTTACTTTGAAGGCGATGAAATAAATATTGAACATTAAATATTTTTACGTTTTATGTATAATTTCCGGGTACTTTTTTGATACAATGTACAACGAGGAAAATATATATTTAGTTAGAACTTTTTACGATAACTTGCATACGAACCACCCATCATCTTAAGTAGCAACGAACGATATTGTATAATATTATTGGTATGATAATATGTAATATCAAGCAAGCAATGTGACAAAAATAAAACTCTACGAGTTTAAGCGATTATATACAAATTTACATAAGCATACATACATACATATGTATATACAGACATGTATTAGTGTACATAATTTATAGGAGTATAGTTGGCGAGATATGCAACATTATGCGCTTTATAATGTATATATGTATGTAAATATATATGTATGTATTTGTATAGTGACAGTATCGTTATGAACTTTTATCACAGGAAGTCCATAGGGACGTTTCGTGGAGGGTGGGCACAGAGTGCAGGGCACAATCACAACTAGCTCTTACATACACACATATGAACACATATGTACATATGTATATATGTATATAGATTTGCATATCACATAATATTAAGTATAAACATATACATACATATTTATTTATAACGCAACAACAATTGTTTACTGTTATTATATATGTGCATATGTCTGTGTGTATCATAAACAATAACTTTTCTCAGTTTTGTTATTAAATTTATTACATTACGCCATTGATGAATGAGCTTGAGCTTTACGAAAAGTCTTTGTTTATGTACCATACTTATATTTACTATCACATATGTATGTATGCACAGATAAACATATATTTATTGTAAATAAAAAAAATGCGCAGTCATAGATCCTTGATAATTGATCGCTGATCGTCGCTTGAAATGAGAAAATGTTTCACTCGATTTATCTTCACATTTCCATTGACTTATGCGAAGTAATAAATAAATAGAAATATTTTTAACTGCAGTTGATTCTAGTAAAAAAATTTAAAAAATAAAAACTGTAATACCTTTTACACGTGAATTTATTATGGAATAAAAGAGTACAAAGGAGCCTCTGTCTTAAATTTGGTAGGTCAGTTTGTGTGGCAGTTACGTGTATGCTATAAGGACTTACATGGGTTTACGGACCTCTAGAATATTGTCCTAACTTTTCAAGTTGACTCGAGAAATAGTTTCGGAGACCTAGCCTAATTGCGCCCCGCTTTAAGCGCGTTTTTCTCCAAGCTCTGCGTTTGAAGTCGGTTAGCAAGATTTCTCGAGAAATACTCAAACGATCTTTATGAATGTTCTAAGTTGAGGTTTTAGCTAAAACTCCAATTTTTTTACTTTAGATGATCCTGTAAGGAGTTATTCTGCCAACGCGGGCACATCTTTTTTCTGAGGGGTCACCGGAAATGGCGTCGCTATGACCGAGTTAAGAAAATTTTATTTAGAATTTCAGAATTTCTTTGTAAATACTTGTAGTATCTGTTTGTAACACTAAAAAATTCTAAAAAAATATTTAATTTCTTATATGAGAAAAAATTCTGTTTTTTACCCGAGGAAATCCATGTAACACCATAATGCTCGTTTTTCAAATAAAAAGTTTTCCGTGTAAGGACTTGCTTTTGATAAATCAGTTTAAAAGACAGATGTATCTTACGAGTATAAGGTTGCGATATGAGCGGTTCAAATGAGCACCTTCTTGGTTGGTAAAAGATAGGTGCATAATTACAGATCAATACTTACGAACTAGTTCGCCTATATAACTACAGAGGGGCGGAAATAAGTAGCTACATAAATCGGCTAGATCGACAAGCTGATCATTTACATATACATACATATACTCTATAGGTATCTGAAGTTCGCCGCTTGGTGCTACAAACTTCGAAAGTTACCCCATTCAGGATATAAAAATTACAAATAAATTCCTAAATGGTTCAATCGATTATTTAGATAGTTTGTAGTAGAAAGGTTCTTTTACAAAACCAAAGAGTTTATACTGATTGTTAGAAGGATAGCAATTAAAAGAAGGATTGTAGTTAAATTATATAACTAATATATTCGAGAGATATCTTTTTTATTCGGCTAGAGCATTCTGAAAGAAAATTTCTGTGTTGCACAAAATATATGAAGGCATCGGTATTGAGAACAATTTGTCGCGTTTTTTAAGTTTTGAAATAAGAGGTTACCCAAGAAACTTTCTTGCTATGTCTTATAAATGCAGGAGCATATGACAGTTCCAACTAATCTGAAACCATTTAAGACGAGAAACTCAATATACCAGAGATAAACTTAACTATGTTCGAATTTTCTGGCATAAGTATGCTATTTTATTAGGCACTTTCTTGGTCGCAATCTTTGAGATCTACTCTCATAAAAAATAATGCTGAAAGCAACAGAAATATATTCATCTGAATTGGACGCAAGAAAGTATCCGAATATCTTATCAAATCCTCTTTAGGCCAGTTTATGTTACTTATACTAGTTGCGCATTCTGCAAGCTACTTTCTTGAATTGTGCAATCGAACAAACAACACCTTCATTCAACGTTAACACACAAAGCTACAGCATACGCTAAGACTATGCCGATAAGAGTCATTTGCATAATGCTATCAAATCGACCAAGTTTCTATAAAAAAAAAAACTATCCATGCATGTAAGTATGTACATATGTATGTATGTATGTGTGTGTGTATAAATGTATAATTTATTCGGCGCTATTTGGGTAAAGTATTCCAGAGATTGATCGGCAGAAGTGAAAAGTTGAAAAATAGCGAATGACTGATCTTTGTTTAATTTATTATTCACATAATAAATGAACTTGGCTTACATATGTATGTATGTATGTATGCATGTATGTATATCTATGGTACATATTTGGAGGATAAAAGAAGAGTCTGTAAAAGAATTTATTGCTATGACGTATATACTTGTATCTCTATATATTATATGTATGTATATGTTTGTGTGTCTTTAGCTAGCTTTGTATAGAATGTATAATTTTGCTCATACATTTTACAGCATAATACACTTGCATATATATACATACATATACATACATATATGTATAGGTTCATATATATGTAATTTTTCTCAACAATGCGATATTGTAGCTAAGTACATACATACATACAGATGCATGTGTTTACTGTGATATATGACTTTTCGGACAGTTATGGGATTTGTGGTTTTTGTTTTCCGAGATTTATATGAAATATGCTTGCAATTTATCGGTCAAGTATAACTGAGATATACATAAGTATGTATACTATTAGAATACGCACGAAAATTTTCGTTAGAATATTCCAAAAAACATTATTTTTAGCCTAAGGTTACCAGAACTACGCGGAAATTTCCCTAGAATGGTATTGAGACCGCAAAGAAAAACGCATATGATGTTCTGAGGCCTCTCAATTTAGCTTGTTATTAAAATTCTGCATAAATATGATGGTAAAAAAACCGTTTGGAATGTGTGCGACATAATTTGTATTCCATTACTTGAAGAAATATTTTTTTTTTTCAATTACAACTATTTAAAAAAACAGAAATGCCGAGAAATGAACACCAAATATTGCATTTGTTTGTAAAAACGTTCGACAAAATTAAAATCTTCAGTTTTTTGTTTTTCCTTGGTCGAAAACTAAGTTTATGTTCTTAGTTAAGTATTTTTTTCTTTAGTTTTGATGATTCTATAAGAAGTTCTGCTGTCCACGCGGAGGTACCTTTTTTCTGGGGGAAAATGTCATCGTAATGACCGAGTTTTGAATATTTTCCTTTCGTTTGGTTCGACGAAACCCATTCACCCTACATAAAATAAAGAGCAGACCAGAAGTCCCTTTACTCCAATTGGTCGCTGGTAGGCCAATATGCCACGCATAGACCCCTTTAGGTCCTTTGCGACGATGGAGTTCAGTTGCTAGGTCCAAGAGCAGTAGTCAGCCTTTAGGTTGCCGCACTATCGATACCTCCTCTAGTGTATCATACCGTGGGGACCTCAGATGCCTACAGCCTAGTCTTGCCGATGGTGGACAAGTGATCTATACATTTCCTGTAGTCTTCTCGCTCTGTCAGCCCAATCCTGCGGGCGTGTGTCGCCACCAGACAGTGACCAGTGAGTATTACCATTATGTTGCTGCAGCCTCTTCCACCGACTGCCAATAGGAATAGTTGTGGCCATTGGTGACACAGCTCATATTATCGCTATTCAAACCGCAGTTAGCAGCCTCCTCTCCCACCAACGTTCGGACTGATATCCCAGTTCGCTTCGATCCTTTGTTGACCTCCATGTTGAGTTTTTGATTTAGAGGTCTCTACAACTACCGTTTTATACCTACAGCCAGGTTCTTGATTAGCAGTGGCCGTTGTATACCCATTCACCTACTTCAGAGGATGCATACAAAGCAGTCCGACATAAAAGGATGATTAGAAAAATACATCAACCTTCGCTAGGAGTTGTTGTAAGCAGCGACA